>NC_091811.1:44057575-44360606 GCF_041296235.1 Equus asinus | reverse complement strand
GCTCTGTCTCATAGCTCTAAATACCATCTACCTACCAAAGACTACCAAGTTTTTATCTCCAGGCTAAGCTTCTCCCTCAATCTCCAACATCTCCAAATGGATATTTAATGGATATTTCAAACTCATATGAGAAACGAGTTCCTTATTTTCTCACCTAAATTTGCTCTACTCCCAACCTTAAATTTCATCCTTCCAGTCACTCAGGCTAAAAATTGTGTAGTTATTAGTTATCCTTAATTTCTCTCTCTCATACTCCATTTTGAATTCTTCAGAAATCTTGCTGGGAATAACATAAAAATATGTACATAATTAGCTGTTTCTCAACGTTACCATATTTGTCAGCCTGATTTGAGTCCTACCACCTCTCATCTGGATTGGTGTCTGTTTCCTCTGATTATAGTATAATTATATAGACTTATTCTTCCTAAGTGCTGTTCGGTTAATCATTTTTTGCTTAATCATGCTTGAAAAGTTATAACACCTTTCAGACAATGATTCCATATATACTCTTCCTTTTTCACTCAAATACACACTAAATATATTATAATATGTTATATTCCCATTTAACATGAAACAAAGTTCCTAGTCAGAGACTGTCATTTGGAACAAATTTGGATTGTATGTCTTATTTGGATAGACCTAAAGTGTTTTGCTTTGCAAATGTATACCAATAAGAGTGATGAAGAGATAGCATCCTGTAAAAAATTCAGTGTGTTTGACTGCAAGATATTTCCATGTGTTTCAAGGGGCATTCATGTTTAACCTATGGCTGTCATCAGGCACATGTGACTGATACTGAAGACCCGCCCAGAAGTGGGTCACTTGAATTTCCACCATCTTCCAAAGAACGACTCCTTTGCACCCTTCTTCCACTAATTCCACCCATCTTAACCCACTATCAATTTTCTTTTCTTTGATGAATACAATAAACCTCTATTTCCTAACTTTTTATGCACAAAATGTATTTATTTACTTTCAAATTGTTTATAACTTATATAAACTTGTTTTCATTCAACTGATACATTATTGCATCTATAAAAACTTTTTAGGTATCTTGGGTGGGATGGGATGTCTAATAATTTTTCCCATTAGAATTAATGAAAATGTTTTTTTGTTTAATAATTTTTTCCCTAGCATAAGAGTTTTCAGGAACAAATTAAAATTATTAAGCAAGAGATAGGTGTACTTGTATAAAGGGCTCCTTTGGAAATAAATGCTGAAAGTGTCCACATTGTTCTTAAATGTAACTGCTTGGGTGTGGTTATCACTGTCACTGTTTAGGACACTTTAACTTAGAGTTTGAACACAGATGTAATTCAGAAAAATGCACCCCGCCCCCCAATTACCTGTAATGGCTCGGTTTCCATTGTGCTTTATACTCATTACTCTTTATAGACGGCACTTGTATTCTCAAGTTCATGTATGCCTGAATGTACCTCCCCACGCGCTGGATGCATGCCTGGGTTACAAATAAAAAGACACTTGGGTCTAGAGTCATGGAAGGAGGGGCTAGTGATAGACATGGGTCTTAGAATGATTGGTCAATATTTATTAATTGGCTACTGTGCGTTAAGAAGTGAAAGTTAATGGGAATAATTCCTAACTCTATCTTTAAAATGTGTTAACTTGAGAGGCCGGCTGGTGGTGCAGCAGTTAAGTGTGCACATTCCGCTTCTGCAGCCTGGGGTTCGCCGGTTCGGATCCCGGGTGCAGACATGGCACCGCTTGGCAAAAGCCATGCTCTGGTAGGCATCCCACATAGAAAGTAGAGGAAGACGGGCATGGAGTTCAGGGCCAGTCTTCCTCGGCAAAAAAGAAAGGATTGGCAGCAGATGTTAGCTCAGGGCTAATCTTCCTCAAAAAAACAAAATTAAAATGTGTTAACTTGAATATAGAAAACATTAAATCAATTATAGCAGCATCTTGGATTTTGTAAATCTGACTTTGAGCCATTAATCCTTTATTTTCTTATCAGTTAAAGAACTTTTAAAATAATGACTCCTTAGATAAAAACTGTTGGAGCTTACTACTTAGCCGAAGGGCTCCAGTTTCTATCAAAAACGCTCCTTGCTCTTCCTGCCTCCTTCTCTACGTGTGTTTCTTTTCTTGGAGCTTGGGATGTATTCTTTCTACTCTTTAGAAATCCATATTGAACTTTTATTTCTCCATACTAACTGATAGTCTAGGTAAATATAAAAAAGAGGTTGGATAAGTGGAAAAAAATCTCTAAAATTCTCATTTTTAGGGGAAAAAAGGAAGTAGGCTTATGCCACTAATGCAGATGATTTTGATAGTCTAATTCCACACTAGATGATTCTTATTGATTGCATGTTAATTATAAGTTACTTAGAAGAGTGAAAAATAGTTTTTCCCTCTTAGACTTTTTGAGTTGCTTCTATGCCCATGTAATATTAGTCAATCAGCATTCCAGGGCATGGCCTTATAGCAGGGCATGGTCATAAAGGTTAGTATTTAATGTGTGCCCTAGAACGTCGATATCAGCTATGATTCCAGAATTCTATAGAGGGAAGATTATGTCTGTGTTAGGGGTAGAGCAATAGTTGGAAGCTGAACTTGAGAGTGAAAAAGATTGAAGATTTAAAAAAAAGATTGAAGATTGCTACCTAATAAGCTATGTGTTATTTTGGTCTGCTATTCTGGGCCGATTTTCTTCTCATTTATAAATTTATCAGAAGTGCCTACATATTGCTTGGCACATAGTAGACATTAGATAAACACTTTTCCTCCTTTTTTAGAATGTGGAATAAAAGCATTTGAGGTCTGAGTTTGCTTCCATAGAATGCAGTTCAGAAAAGGGAAAAAAAAATAAGCTAAGTTAGCAGCTCTCTGGTTTGGCCATGTGAATGCTCCTGGAAGCTTGGGATGGAGATGTGGATGTTTGACCTGATCCAAAAATGTTGGTAGGAAATAAAGCACCAAATGGCTAGAGTAAAAGTGGGCAATAAAAATAAATTAATAATGGTAAATCAGAAACCCTACTAAGATGGTCACATATGCATGCCTAAACATGCACTTAACCGCATAAAGATTTTTAAGAGATTTTTTTAAAAGCTTTGAATAATATTTTTTATCTATTATTTTTACTACAGATGACTTGTGGCAATGAGCAACTGTCATTTCCTTCTCTCCTTCTCCCAGCTTGTATGGAAAAACAAATTACTTGCTATATAAAATAGAGGTTTTATCAGCAGTCTCGCTAATTGATGGTGTAGCTGCCAAATAGCAAGTCACTTTCTGACAAAGAATATGACCTAATGTTACTCAATAACATTTCATCAATCACAAGTCAGAAAATAACCAACAGTTAGTATTTTCTTTGGGTCAGTAATGCAACTTAATAGTGGCAGTTAGCATAATTAAAGGCCAGTAACCAGATTTAAAAAGTCTTAGTTTGTAATTTTTTTTACTAAGAAAGAATATGTATTAAATGACCTTTGAGTTCAATCCGAAGTATGGGGAAAAAATCCCACCAATATGATTAAAAAGCTTTCAATGAGTACTTAATGAGTACCTACCCAGTGCCCAGTGAAGGGTACTCAAGGGCATACAATGGTAGAGGATATAATCTCTGCTCCCCATGAATTTACAGTATGATTGGGTAAAGAAAATGAGCAGATTTAAAATGAAAAGCAAAAGTTCAATGGCTAAAAATGAAATACTATAGGAGATCTGAGGATAAGAATTATGTGAATTGGAATGATCAGAAAATAACACTGCATAGAAGGTAAATTTCAAGAAGATGTGCAAATGGAAGGCGTTTCAGGGGTCTCTCTTGTTCTACAAGCTGATTTCCATATACGCTTAGCTGAACAGACACATAAAAAGGCAACTGTGTAGCCTGCTAATTGTTTAGGACACAAAAGCTTAATGCAATGAAAACCTATATGGGTAGTCATGCATTTTGTAGCCGTTAACACTCAGATAGCAATAGAAACTATGAACTTGCACAAACTTGAGCAACTGGACTCAGAGGCAGAAACAAAGAATGTAGGAAAGAGTCCTGTAAAATACAATGATTAACTTTGAGAGATGCAGAAAAATTATTCATCTTAGGCGGTAAGAGTAGTAAGTGAGTAGTTAACAATATCAAAGGAGCTTGAGTGAGATAGGAAATAATATTGAATCAGCAAGCAGTAAGTCATTGGTGCCATTTGAGAAAGAGCAACAAAGACCAGAATGAGTGGATTTGTTGAATTAAAAAGCGTCATCAATTTCTGGAAAAGTTGGATGGTGAAAAAAAAAGGGAGAGTTTTCATGTTATCTAGAACATTCTGGAAGCCCTCAGATAGCAATCATATTCTTTTGAAAACAAAAATGACCATTGCAAATGTCGTTGCTTTGGTGACTATTTGGTGTATCATAATAAAGAAAAACAGCTTGAAAAAAAAGAATTATTTTTCCTCCTTTCCCACTTTTAAAAAGTAAAGTTGAGGGACTGGCCTGGTGGCATAGCAGTTAAGTCTGCTTTGGTGGCCTGGGGTTCATGAGTTCAGATCCTGGGCTTACACCTACATCCTGCTCCTCAAGTCATGCTGTGGCTGTGTCCCACATATAAAATAGAGGAAGATTGGCACAGATGTTAGCTCAGGGACAATATTCCTCAAGCAAAAAGAAGAAGATTGGCAATAGATATTAGCTCAGGGCCAACCTTCTTCACAAAAAAAAGAAAAAAGTAAAGTTGAGTGCTAAACATTAACACAGTAAACCAGCGGTTCAGCATTTTATAGGCTAACAGTGCAGATTCAGATGGTGTTCTTTCATACCGTGAGATAATGTGATGGGAGACTAATCTAATTTGTCAGAACAAAGAAGCTCATTAATGTTAAAAAGGGCTCAGAATCATGGGTTCGTTTTGCTGTAATATTTGTGTAAGCAGCTGAACATTACTCATTCCTCCTGCTAACCTGCGTTTAATTTGTTCTTTGGTGTTTATCCCTAACTCAAACTTGCTAACTTGAAGAGTTACAAAAGAAACTTAAAAAAAGACAAGCTATTTAAAGGAAAACTAACTTTAATTTCAGTAAAATACATGAAACCATATAACGGCCAAGAATCCACACTAAAATTGGAATCAATTTACCTTATTCCTTTCAGAAAGCTAATTTCAACACAATCAAGAGCCTGTCTCTGGAGGATTACCTGCATTTGCCACTTAGTTGTGTGTCCTCAAGCTAATTACATAACTTTTCTGCGCCTCAGTTTCCTCATCTTTAGGCTATTAAGATCACCTACCTTTTAGGGTTGTTGTGAGGATGAACTCATTTAAATGAGTTAACTTAAGTTTTTAAATCAGTTACTGGCACAAACTGAAAGTTGAAAGTCTTTGCCATTTTACTTATGATTTGTTTCTTTTTAATAAGTTCAAGTTTGTCAAATGGTTTTATGAGGTTGTGATATTATTTCCAAGAGTTGTTAGTAAACAATTGTGTAAAATTTATTTTGGGCTGCTATGAGCTTGTTTCGCATATCTTTTCCTTTCAGTTTTTATATTATGGGACTCTTCTCTGAGTCACAAATAAAAGGCCAGTGGAGTTTTGTGCTCAATTTTCATATCTTTCCCTTGTAAGACTGGTATGTCTCAAAATATAGTCCACTAGCCACCTGCTCCCGAAATAGGGTGCTTACTAAAGATATGCATTCCTGGGTCCTACCACAGAACTACTGAATCATAATCTATCGGAGTTGGGTCCAGGGAAATACATTATTTTTATAAGCATTCTGTAAGGTGAACAAATGTGTAATAAAATTTGAGAACCACTGACGTAGATTATTTGGTATATAGTCATACGCCACTTAACGATGGGGACGCATTCTGAGAAATGTGTTAGCTGACTGTGTCATTGTGTGAATATCACACTTTACTAACACAAACCTAGATGGTCTAGCCTACTATACGTCTAGGCTATGTGGTACTAATCTTATGGGACCTCCATGGTTTATGCGGCCAGTCATTGACCAAAACATCGCTATTTGGCACATGACTGTACTCTCTCATGCTTGCTCTCAAGTCTTTTGCTCATATTCTTTTCCATATATTCTTATATTATCTTTCTACGTTTTCTCTCTTTGGCCTTCAAACTTACAGGTGGAAAGAAAGCAGTGTTTTGCTTAACATAAAATAATTTTATACGCTATTTGACATTTTGATCCTAAAGTTAGTTGTATATTTTATATTGTCAGCTATGTTAACTAGGTGACTAACCATTTTTCTAAGCTAAACAACATAAAGGGTCTAGAAGATCATAAGGCAAATAGCAGCTTATCTGGTATAAAATATGGTATGAAGCTGTGCAAAGCCACTAGCATGCCTGCACATATTAAGTACCTATTATGCTATCAAGCATTGTGCTAAGTATGTTAGATACATTATACTATTTAGTTCCCACGGCATCTTTAAGAGATGAGAACTAATATTTACAGATGAAGAGACTTGAGGCGACTTTCCTTGAGAGGTTGGGATGCCAATCAAACTGTATGATTCCTTATAATGATCTCAAGTGCTATTATACTTTTTGTATAAAAAGTATAGACACTTAAAAATAGACCTTGGGCATCTACTCAAGCATCACATAATGAATACATATATTTATCTCTTTTCATTTCCCACAAAAGACTTCACTAAAATTAGGATTAAGTAATAAAAATGTGCAAACATACAGTGCAGAGGGAGTGGGGTGGTGAAGTGGTAATAGTGAGATGTCAACCCATGTTTAGAATTTAAAAGAGGATGGTCTTGTTGCCAGAGAGGAGAAAGTTGAGTACAAACGCCAGTGAAAAGCAAATTGATTAATACCACCGAACCCTGGGAATGCTCGGAAATCGGAGGTACCAGGAAGCAGGATAAGTTGTAGGGATAAAAACAAGGGAAAGTTGAGATTTGATATGCGGAGAAAATGAACCACAGTGACTCTAGAAAGTGCTTTTCATACTGTTAATATATTATGCTACAAATATAAAATAAAAATATATGTAAGGCCCTCCGGGTAGTTGGCAAGCACATACATGAGCTTGCTGAAACATTTAATATCTTTACTTTATCAATTACAGGAAAAAATACAAAGTCTTAGGAAAAATATGAAACATTAAATTTATATAAAGCTTTTATAGAAAATATCTTAATTTTTAGTAAGAATGAGGTTGCCACTCTGAATTTTAGTATTTTTTTGTATCAGTATTTTTTTATTGTAGTGGCTTCATGGAATTTCTGATTAAAAATATAAAGTGTTAGGAAAAGTACTAAATTATTAGTTTTTTCTTTGATGCTTTTAAAACAAATGTTTAAAATATTTTAAAATTTAAAAAATATTTCTTTCAACTTCCTTAACTGGTTGTCCCAAATTACATAATTTGTCATTATCAGAAAAGAAAATTTTCCCACTAGGATAAAACCATATTTTTCACAACCATTCAAAAGTTATAAGTTGAAATGGTAACTAAATAATACAATGCCTTCCTTTTCTTTCATTACAAATGAAATATTAAAGTTATGATATTTTGAATAACGGTGATTTCTAATTTAACTTTTTCA
Organism: Equus asinus; assembly: GCF_041296235.1. NCBI lineage: Eukaryota > Metazoa > Chordata > Mammalia > Perissodactyla > Equidae > Equus > Equus asinus. The sequence continues at coordinate 44,353,057 of NC_091811.1, read as the reverse complement.
TACAAATTATTTCAACAAAACGATGAAACTCTCGTTTGTAGAAGATGCATGCACTGCTAGAACAGTTTCCCTGCATCTTGAAAAGGACTAGAAAGGCATAGTACATAAATACATACAGGTACATAAACTGTGAATTAAGTATCTAACAAAGGAACATAAAAAGTCAGGCTACCTCCTGGAGCTGTGTCTGCTAGGAACCTCCACCTGGCCTCCCTGTTCCCCAGGCTCTGCCAGGAGCCTCTTTGGTCAATAGAACACAAAATCCTCTATCAACTCCATGGGACCTTGTCTATGGTGGTCAACGGGACACTTTGCATCTGGCTGCTGAAGTACCTGTCAAGGGGATGGGATGCAACTCAGCAATCAGCTAGTGCTGGGTTTTCTCATCATGCCTGCCACCTGCAAGGAGCATAGCTCGCTCTGCTGCTTCTACCCTTGAGAGGCCCTGAGCAAGGTTCCCAGCTTCTGTTATAGGTGACAGACTGGTGATCACATAATTTATCATCTAAGCCAAGACACATTTAAGAGAAAAAGGGGGGTGTTACTTAATTACATTGGGGCAATTGGTATAAACCAAGACTGTTAGGTCTAATGGGAAGTATGGTTATCCCACCCAGGGGATATAACAATGGCCCCACTCAGGCTCTATCTGGCCATTTCAAGGGCTTAGGAAATTGATATCTCATGGTACATCTGAAATCCATTTGCAGTATGTAATTGGGAAACTCAGCTCTTGTACTGAAACAGAGAAACTGAATAAAAGTCAACAAATAATGGTGAAGCTTCAAAAAGAATGCAGCCCAGCACATAGACCACTACACCTGCTTACTCCATCACTATCCCAGTGCATGGTGGTTCCTCCATTGAAATAGCCAGGTCACCACCAATCACTCTGAGAAACCTATCAGTTGATAAGCTTTATCCTCCAACACATAGAATTTTCAGTTAGCTTTTTAGTGCCCCTACTTAAATATTTTTGCTTCATGGACAAGGATTTCTAGACACTTGTGAAGAGATTTTCATACAAAATACAGATAACAAAACATGCAGAGAAAGACAATATTAGAGAAAACAGAAAAATGCAGGGAACAGTAAAAAAAAACTCTACTATAGATAATATCCTCAAAAAAATAAGAGAATACTTTGTACAGCTGGAACAAGAGGATGATGCCTATGAAAGGGACTTGAAGAGAGAAAGGGGATTTGCAGAAACAGGTAAGAGCCTTGTTAAAAATATGAGAGCAGGAATAAAATGTCAATAAAAGTCTTGGAAAATAAAGCAGAGGAAATCACTCAGAAAGAACAAAAAATGGCAGAGACAGAAAATTGCTTGGAAAGAAGAAGACAGTCATATTAAATCAGGAGGTTCCATAGCTTTAATAAAATAAAAAAAGAGTTCCACCATGGGAAAACAGAGAAGAGAAACTTGTATGAAAGCAATAATAGAAGAAAATGTCCCAGAATGGACAAACGTGAATCTGAAAAGATCACTGAAAGTGGCATGAATGAAAAACACTATCAGGTGCTGTTTCAGGAATTTCAGAAACCTGGGGGGAAAACAATGACCCCAAAAGCTTCCAGATAGAGAACAAAAACTGGTTACCTAGACAGGATTGGGAATCAGCATGACATTGGACTTCTCAACTATACTGGTAGCTTAAAGCCCATGGAAAAATGCTTTCAAAATTTCAAGGGAAAATTAATTCTCAGCTAGAATTCTACACATGCGTATGCGGGTAAGATGAACACGTTTTCAGACATTCAAGGTTCTCAAAGAATTTGTCGTCAACATACGCATTTTTTGGAAGCTACTGTAGAATGTGCTTCCCCAAAATGAAGAAGTGAACAAAGAGAACCATTTGATGTTAAATGTTGGACAAAGAAAACAGTGGAATCAGCAAACCAGAGAAGCCCAGGGAGATCTCGGGGCAGGAGCTGTGTTGCAGGCCCAGAGGACAGCAATATATGTGGAACTCCAGAAAGAATATGTTTATTTAAAACAACAACAAACTAAGATCAAAAGATTATTTAACACGTGACCATGGAGAATGTAGCCTTTAGAGGGATTTTTTTTTTAAAGATTTTATTTTATCCTTTTTTCTCCCCAAAGTCCCCTGGTACATAGTTGTATATTCTTCGTTGTGGATCCTTCTAGTTGTGGCACGTGGGACGCTGCCTCAGCGTGGTTTGATGAGCAGTGCCATGTCCGCGCCCAGGATTCGAACCAACGAAACACTGGGCCGCTTGCCACAGAGCATGTGAACTTAACCACTCTGCCACGGGGCCAGCCCCTAGAGTGATTTTTTTGAAGAATTAGTAATAAGGGAATAACAAATAATAATCAAAGACAATTATTAACTCCAGAAGAAAAGGCGCTGGTGGATAAGAAAGAAAATATGTATCTCTTGGCTTCACAATGAATAATATTAACATAATCATAATAAGTTAAACCTTTAATATTGAGTTAACCAAAAAAGTTAGGAAAATGAAAGGAAAGAAAATTGGGGAGGGGAATGTGAAAATACTAAATTCATATATTCCATTTAGAAGGTCAGTAGATAATATCTTAAATGGTGTCTGTATAAATATCTTATTTAAACAGTAGAGGAAATGCAACAATAAATAGCTAAAGAATTTAAAAGCATTGCATTTAGGATGCGCGATTTGATGATGGTGTGACAAGGGGGTCCTGTTAGATGGTTATGAACAGGAGAGTTTTGTGATCTGGTTTACATTTTACATGTCAATAATGTATTAAGTAGAAAAAAAAGCAGACTATAAAGACAGATGTATAGAAAGATCTCTGGAGGGATATATAAAATTTGTAGTTCACAGCAGTTGGATGGTAGAATTTCGAGTGATTTAAAAAATAATTAATTGTATTTTATAATTTTCCTATAACTAACTGGTATTATTTGTCTAATTCCTGGAACAAAATGCCTGGAAATCAGAGACACCCAGATAGGAGCTGACCAAATGATGCTTGAGCTTCAGGGCCCCTTACTTGCCCAAGGCAGGCATTTTGATTCACAATTTTGGTGGGGTTTTTTTTTTGCCTAAACAAGGCCTCCTCCTAGATGGGGTATAAGCTTTTGGCCCCACAAAACCTAGATCTGCCTATGGGTATAGGTTCAAATTCCAGCCCTATTGCTTACTACTGTGTGATCTTAGGCAACTCACTTTATCATTTTGGCAACTTCTTCATCATTTCCTTATTTGGAAAATGAAGATGCTATCATTTCTATCTCAGAGTCATTGGAGGGATTAGATTACATACTAAAAATAAAATGTCTTTTACTGGGCTTGGCATTCAATAGACGCTATAAATGTTGGTTCTTCTCTTTTTAACATCTTTGAAAATAATAAAATTTTAAGATGAATTTTATGTTTCTTAAAATTCTAGAGCTAGCCTTAAATCACTGCTGAATGTAAAATAAATGTTTTGTAGGGGCCGGCCCCGTGGCCGAGCGGTTAAGTTCGCGCGCTCCGCTGCAGGCGGCCCAGTGTTTCGTTGGTTCGAATCCTGGGCGCGGACACGACACTGCTCATCAAACCACGCTGAGGCAGCGTCCCACATGCCACAACTAGAAGGACCCACAACGAAGAATATACAACTATGTACCGGGGGGCTTTGGGGAGAAAAAGGAAAAAATAAAATCTTTAAAAAAAAAAAAAATAAATAAATAAATAAATGTTTTGTCCTGGAACTTCCAGAAGTCTTTAGGGTAGCTGCTCTGGCATGCTTCTGTGGATGGCCTCATGTTCCTTTTATGCTTCCCTCATAATTATATGTATTTTGCATGCTTGTTTGAACTTAATGCATGCATTTGGCCTTCTTTACACATGAATGAGAAACATCTGGTCCCTGTGAAACCTTACATACTGGGTTAGTTTCCTGAGGCTGCCATAACAAAGTACTACAAGCCGGGTGGCTTAAAACAATAGAAATGTATTCTCTCACAGTTCTGGAAGCAAAGTCCAATATCAAGGTGTCAGCAGGGCCATGCTCCCCATCTGAAGATTCGAGGGAAAAATCCTTCCTTGCCTCTTCCTAACTTCTGGTGGTAAGAGGAATCCTTGGTCCTTGGCTTGTAACTATCACTCCATTCTCTTCCCCCATCACCGTCATATGAACTTTTCCCTTGCGGGTGTGTGTCTGTGTCCAAATTTCTCTTTTCTTATAAAGTAAGTAGTCATTGGATTTAAGGCTCAGCCTAATCCAGGATGACCTCATCTTAACTTGATTCCATCTGCAAGGACCCTATAAATCCAAATAAGGTCACATTCACCAGTATCGGTGTTACTATTTCAACATGTCTTTTGGGAGGACACAATTCGCCCACAACACATACCAAGCATTTTAGCCACCCTGAGATACAATCAACTTCATGATCCTTATTCTATTTTAATTTGCACATTTTTTTAACTTCCAGAAAGTAAAAGTAAAGAAAAGGTTATACGAAGTTTTAACAAATTTAATAAATCCAAGATCACTTTCATCTAAATGTGATTTTTTAGGGATTTTCCTTTTTTCATTATATTGAATATTGCTTAGTGTTCACGATATGGGTACCTTTTTGGATTTGCCTATTCATTTATGTAAATTTAACAATTTATGAACAAGTATCAAAGGATCAATAATGGCTTCTCACTTTACCAAAAAGGAATGTGGAGAACATTTTAGCATGTGTTAAAGAGCACTAAATTACCAATCTACTTTTCATTCATGATAAAAAGCAAGCTGGTTACTAAGGCCTGAATCTAAGGTTTACTTTAGAAACTTCTGATAATACCTTGATATCTCACAACCCAATTCATGAGTCACACTCAGTATCCCCTTGAGGTTAGCAGAATGAAAAAGTTTATTACAGCTAAGTGGTTTTGGTCAATAAATGTGCACGTTACAAAATCAATTTAATGAGCCCTAATCAAAATCTTTGTACAATAGATCTTAAATTAGAAGTGCAAGTGCTTCATATTTGAATGTTACACTGAAGACAGCCCCTTATCTAATCCAAAAAACTTTTGTCGTAGATTAAGTAACTGTCTTCTGTTATATCTGTGTTTTACTCTTCAGTTCCTCAAATGAAAAAAAAAAGAATATGTTCATATATTCTGTCTGATTTTTTATTCTATATCAAGTAACAGCTAAATATGCTTCAAAAAGAACTAGTATTTTTACTTCTTATCTGTCAAAACATTAAATATCTTCTAATTATCAAATTGGGACATTTTAGTATTGATAGAGTACTCTTTGATTGATAGTTGCTCTTTTCTGAGCTTTCTCATTGGATATTTTTGTATTTCATAATATTGCACTCAACCCTTACTTTGCTTTAAATACTAAACACAAGTTAGGATTTGCACAAGAACATTTTAAGTTCCTTGACGGCAGCCACTGTGACCTATTTGACTTCGTGTCTTAGTGCCTAGTACAGCCTGGCACACAGTAGGTGGTTGGTGAGTGTTTTTCAATTGAAGGAATGACACTGGCGTGGTGATAATGGAATGCTTGCCTGTAGCTACAAAACACCCTCTTAATTCTGTGAGTTAAGAGGTGGGAAGTGCAGAATGTATCTTCTTAGGCATCTATAGACTTGTTCAGAAATGCCCTTGGCATGACTTTTAGACCCAGAGGCACCTCGGATGGTACTGTAACATTCTAAATAAAAAATATTTCTGTTTTAACCAGGGTCCAGGCAGGAAACAAATGGTGAGCTTGAATGTGATGATTGGGGAGAATTTAATAAAGAAACTATTTAGAAAAGTGTGGGCAGAGTTAAGAGAATGAAACAAGGTGTTGTGACTGGGGGTGGGGAGAGGACTGCTATCACCTCTAGGCCTCAAGGGGCAAAGGGAAGGAGCTGTCACAGAAACCTGAGAAAGCTTTTCAGGGAGAAACAGTGTTTGCATCTCATGTCCCAGAGGGAGAGAATCAGAGAGTCCAGAGAATAAACACCTGGCTTCCCGCTCCTCCTACTTCTGAATCTCCTGTCCGTGCCTTTGTTGGCCAGACCCAACTGGAAGCCAGAAGACAACGCAGTCAACAAAGGGTCACAGAACAGGATGGAAAGGAGAATAAAGTGAATCTGGCAGGACAAGTGCTAAATACCTAGCAGGGTTTTCTTCTTCATTTGATTGTTTGACACACACACTAATCAAAAAGGTGAAGAAAACTTCTTAGGCACCTTCAAGAGGATATTTATTTAGTGAGCATAATCGAGGTCTAAAACTTAGTACTAGAGACAACTTAGATATTTTCTAGTCTAGAACAACTAAAACTGGTATTCTCCAGAATTCATTCATTCACTCTTTATGTGGAATGTGTTACGCTCTAGGTACCGTGCTGGTAGTGAAAAGATAAGACAGACAGACCCCGGCCCCCATAGAATTTACATTTTAGAGAGAGTGTGCACAATAATAACTAGACAGATAAACAAGATAATTATAGGTTATAAGCATCACAAAACAAATAAACAAGGAAAGAAGATAAAGAATAACTGAGCCACTTTAGAAAACAACATGGAAACTTCTCTGAGACACCTGAAGAAAAAGCAGGAGTGAATCTAGCTTGTTCAAACACTTGGGTAGTTAAGTGTTTAATCACTTGTAAAATTGATTTAGTGGGTCCAAAATAGCATTTTCTTTGTGTACAAATGATTACGACCGGTCAGAGTGCATCACCCTTAAGTAAGGAAGTGCTGCTTTGTGAAACTCCTCTCAGTTACATATGTGCATGCAGTGTATATGTGCTGGGTCTTTGATGTAAAATAGATCCCTTGGGTGGATTACAGTCTAACCTGCAGAGGCTAATGCTACCCAATCTGTCACCGCCCTCCACCTTCCAATACTCTTCCTTTGTGTCTTTGGGACATATTGTAGATTAGGAGCCATTCCCGTTTTTCAGTAACTTCTTTTCTGAACATTTCTTCTCCTTCCTTGTCCTGAATGAAATCTGGCCAGCTCCTGGAGAGTCTTTGTTTGGTTGTCTTTTCCCTCCACATGCCTCAGGGCTCAGAGAAGCGGAAGCTGTGTGTCTTTCTTGCTCCCCAATGCTGCTTTCCAACTGTCTCCATCCTTCTCATTCAAATACACCAGCTTCTTTGAAGTTTAAGTCAACAAGCTCTGTCTACCGCCACTCCTCCTTCTGAGTTTCATCTGCAAACCTCCCGGTCACTCTCTTTTCATTCAGGAGGACTTTAGCAGTTGCTTTCTTTCCTCTTCTCCACATTTTCTCTGGGACAGTTCTGGCTGGTTCAATATTTGCTTAGACATCTATCTAATAGCTGGGCTTCTTAATTCTTTGGCCTCACTTGCATTTTTTTTAAAACCTCACCTCATTTACCAACACCCATGTTCTTACCTTTGACATTCATAATCATCAAAAACTCAAATGCTGGGGCCAGCCCGGTGGCGTAGTGCTTAAGTTTTCATGCTCTGCTTTGGTGGCCCGGGGTTCACAGGTTTGGATCCAGGGCACAGACCTACACACCACTCATCAAGTCATTCTGTGGTGGCATCCCATATACAAAGTAGAGGAAGTTTGGCACAGATGTTGGCTCAGGACTAATCTTCCTCACAAAAAACAAACAAACAAACAAAACCTCAAATGCTGCCAGAATTTCTATTTCAGTCTTCGGACTCTAACCACCACCTCCTACCCTTTTAGCTTACTTATTCTAGTTCTCCTGTTTCAGTAATTCTTTGCCCTCGTTGAGACCTTTAATTCTTTACTTCATTGGTTTTTTTTCTATATCAACTGTATTCCTCTAATTCTCATTGCTCTGGTGTATTCAGCCTAGATTTCATGGCAAGAATCAAAATCATTTTCTTACAAAAACCCTTAACTATCACGTTTCTCTTTCCTTCCTTCAATTCCTGCTTGGGAAAGCTCCAATTCTGGTAAATCCCAGCTACTCCCGTATCCATCCTTGAGCCTGTAAATGTTGCTGGAAAAAACACAACTGCACCAACTTGTCTCATCTTATACTCATGACCAAAAATCTCAAGTGAGGACTCAGCTTTGGTCAGGAATCCTACACACCATCCTAGAATGTTCTCTCTCGCATTCCCTAAAGCAATCATTTCAAATGGCTTCCCTTTCCTCAAGCTCCAACACTCCACCTTCCTTCCTTACTCTTGGCTAATACCCTCAAGGAGAAAATAGGATTAGGTAGGAACTCCTGCAGCTGCAAATCCCCAAATCTACCACTCTTCTGGCATCTATACCAGCACACTGTGCTTGTTTTTCTGCTACAATAGATGAGGTGCCCCCACTCAGTCAAAGGTCATTCCATCACTCCTTCCCTGGTCCCATACCCTAACAGTGTCTCAAGAGCCTCTCCCCAACAACTATCTCCTCTCTCTCCTGCATCATCAGTTTCACCATCTTTACTATTCAATTGGTTCATTCTCATCAATGCACAACCATATTATAAAATTTACTCCTTCAGCTCCTCCAGCCTATTTCTGGTCTCCTTAACAATAGAATTTTGAAAGAGTTGTGCCAACTCAATTCCTCCATTAAATCATTTCCTAGTCTGTCCTCAACTTACTCCAGTAGGGTTTCTGTCTCTATTACTATCCTGGCACTGATACTGTCAAAATATCAAAGTTTTCCACATTTCTAAAACTAGTGGTTGTACTTATGTCCTCATTTTACTCAACTTCCCACCCTATTCAACATAAGTAAATACTCCCTCTGACACTGAGCCTCCTATTCTCAAGTTTGTATGCCCAATGCACAGATGCACAGTAAACCAATCACTGCGCATTGGAGCTTGGAGATGGAGAAAGTTTTTATTCAAATTGGCCAAAACGAGAAGGCAGGAGAATTGGTTCTTTCAAATCCACCTTAACAAGAGAAGAAAGCAGGGGTTTTATAAGCTAAGGAGCTTGGCAGAAGGAATTTCAAAGAAACGAAGGGGTAATCTTTCACTTCAGAGAAGCCCTTGGTCAATCTGACCTCAGGGCGTCAACAGTAGCTGGGGGCTGGTCATCTGATTGAAACCTCCCTCAAGGCATTCTCTTTCTTCTGCATAACAAGCTTGTAAATCCTCACAATGCCTGAGTCACCCCTGAGGTTAAACAAGAAAACAGCAAATTGCCAAAAGCAATCATGTTCTTGTTGAATATATACATTAACCCTCAGGTACAGAGGTTTAATCCCCATTGTCTTCATCTATGTATTTACAGTAACCCTCAGATTCCTGGCTTCACCTCCTTCTTGAAACTCTTTCTTCTCTTCACTTCTGAAATATCACATTCTAGTGTTTTCTGTCTACCACACTGGCACTCTTTCTTAGGTTTCTTGGCTGACTTTTCTCCTTGTCCTAATCTCTAACTGGCCAGAGGTTTTCTTCTTTCTATGCTTTTGTCTAGGTAATATCCTCCAGCTCAGGACTTCGAATACTATCTACATGATGATGAACACCATATTTATATATTTACCCGAGACTTCTCTCCTAGAAGCAGATTCAAATATGCAACTGCCCAGTTGACATATCCACCTGGATGTCCAATAGGCATCTCAAGTTCGGAATAGTCAAAACAGAACTCTTAATTCACCCCATTCAGTCCCAAACGTGTTTTTCTCACAGTCATACCCATCTTTGGAAAATTACACCTTCATCTACTTAATTGCTTAAACCAAAAACCTAGGAATCATTCTTCTTTTCTCTTTTCTCTTCATCTTCTTTGTCTAATCTATCAGCAAGCCTTTTCTCCATCTCCAAATGTCCCATTTCTAGTTCTCCTACATTATTACCAGCCTGCTAGTAAGAGATTCCATCTTCTCTAACTTGAGCTATTTCAGGTTATGTCTGACCTGGTTTTCTTGCTTCCATCTTTCCTTACTAAAATCCATTTTGCAAGTTAGAGTAACTTTTCAACACTTAAACCAGAGCATATCACTGGCCTACTTACTACACTTTAATGGCTTATGATTGAATTTAAAATAAATCCCAAATCCTTAACCTGTCTCATCTGGTCCCTGTTTCTTCTCTATCTCACCTCTAACTACTTGACCTCACTCACTAAGCTCCAATCCCTCTGACCTTCTTTCTGTGACCCTAACATGCTAAACTTACTCCCTCCTGTACTCTCAGCTTGGAAAGGTTATCCCCATAGCTTCACAAGTTTTTCTCATCACTAAGATGTTGGTTTAGTTGTTACTTCCTTACAGAGGTCTTCTCTGAATCCCCAATCCAAATTAGTTCCCAAGACATTGTTTACCACATCCTCTGGATTTACTTAATTACTATCTGATGTCTTCTTGTTTGTTTCTTTATTGTCTATTCTTAGCATTGGGCTGATTGTTTCAGGAGAGCAAGATCTATATTTTTATTTTATAACCCCTTTGTTTTCTGAACCTTCACAATGCCTCCCATATCATAATTCTGTAATACATTTTGAAGTATGCATGAATGGTTCAGGCTTCTCTCTGTTATAGTCTGACCCATTTTCTCTTCATGGCTTCATGACTTTCTTGGCTTCTCTCTTCCACATTGTAGGTGCACTAGAGAAACTCATGAAGTATAGATCCAATGCCTTGAAATATCTCATTTTATCTCTCTTTTTCTCTTTTAAGCCAAATTCTAAATTCTGGTGGAGAGGATGCTTATTCATCCAACTTGGATCAGGAAGTACTCTGATCTAATGAACCATGCTAAATTTACTCCAGGAGTGTATAGTTACAGACATATGGTACACACTCCAGGAGTGTGTAGTTATAGACATATGGTACAAATATGGGTGATGGAGACCAACGACTATGGATGTGAAGTGTCAAGGGAGGGAGATTCTGATAAAGCGTTCCTTATAAATAGGGTAGACATTCCAAAAATGTCTTTGTGACCCAGGCTAAGTTCCTTTATGGCTCATGTTTTTGTGCCTGTTGTTTCATCTGTCTGGCATGCCCGTGTTTGACACACAGCTCCCTCTCCAACTATGTCACCACAGCCTTGTCTGCCCTTAATGATTGAGTTCTCACATATTCGCTAGGTCTTATTTGTGTAATTTGCTCCTATATCTGGGCTCCCTTTGTAAGTTGTATTTACCCATATCAAAAGACCAATGGTTTCTCTATAGAATTTTATTAACATGTCTATCTTCCCAACTAAACGTATAGCTTTTCAAGGCTATGGATCATGGCATAATTTTGCATATCCATGACTGAACAGAGTGGAAGTCCCTAATTAGTACAATTTTTTCACATGTGAAAGAGCAAGTAGGTAGGCAGAAAATTACATTCTGTATAAGTTGGGTAGCAGTGAATGGAACAGTAGCACCAAGGAGGAAGAGTAAGAGAGGGCTAGAAAAAGCTTTTATGTATGCAAAGATTTAGTAATCATGACGTTGGGAACAGAGATTTCATGGGTAGAGAAAAAATAAGCTGTATTTGGTGACAGAAGGAAGGGGCGTATTGGGGATGTGAAAATCTTTTGCTGCCTATCAATTCTCTGTCAACATCTCCCCAAAACATCTCAGAGAAAAAATACCAGAAATGTGATTGATCTATAAAAAGTGCATGATATCAGTAATATAAATCGAGAGTCATGTCATTGTTTTATTCTTTATCTGTACAAATAATTCTAAATTATCAAATTATATATGCAACATTGTCCTCATATTTGCCGAAGGTGAGTTTTTCCTACTGACAGGGGACAAACTAAACCATCTGAATGTCTACGAAAGATACATTAGAACAAAAATAAATAAATAAATGTTAACTAAAATAAGTAATGGAATAAAAAATCCATTTTTTTGGATTCATCAAAGAAAAAGTTGAAAAGAGTATGACCCTCATCCACGCCAGGTCCACAAGGTCCAGCCTTTTAATGGCATTGGCATTGTGTTCAAGGAAACCCCAGTCAGACTATGTGGGTTTAAATCTAGCTGTGACATTTTCTGGATGTGAACCTGGATAATTTTTTTAACCTCTCTAAGCCTCTTATCTGTAAAATTAGGTTTTTGAGAAAATTAATTGAGAAAAATTTATACAAAGCTGTATTAGTCTTTTAGGTTGCAAAAAAACTCAACAAAGTTTAGCCTAATTCAAAAAAGAAAAGAAAAGTAAAGATACTGACTTATGTAATGGGAAGTCCAAGTAGAGCCAGAACCAGGGACTTGAACAATATTACCCAGGTTTGTCTGTGGGCTTAAACCTCAGGTAGCCTCTTTCTATGTTTACAAAAAGAGGGATGCTGGCAGTCTCCAACTTGTATTCTTCCATCTCATAGTCCAAAGGGAACTGAGATGCTCTCTATTATTTTCCAGAAAGATTCTGATTAGCCCAGGTCACATGCTTGCTTCTATACTAATCACTATACCCTGAGGAATACAGAAGAGCCAGTTGCATAGTCTTGTATGTATCTCTAGGAATGGGTGGAACATCATAATTGACAGTCCCACCAGTCCCACATGGAGACAGAAAAGATGATTCCCTGAAGGAAGGGATAAGGGTAGACAAAAGCATAGTGTGTATCACTTAATAAATTGCCTTATCTATGAGAAAAAGGGCTTGTAAAGGAGGATGTATATCAAATAGGCAAAAAATGCTACCATTCTTTCTCCTCCTCTTCTTCTCCCCTCTCTCTCCTCTTCTTTCTTCCATCTCTTCTCCAAAGTTTTCTCTTGAACTGTTTGAGTCAAACTGCATTTTACTTCAAAATCATTTTAACGTTGCATCTCTCTGGGGCAAAGATTTGATAACTGAAATCCTGGCCGAAACTTTACAGTGACTCTAGTTATGAAGTTAGCTGGTGTGATAAGCCTCTGTGGTGCATTATCATCTTTGTGTTGGGCAAATAGAAATTGAGTTGTAGATGCCAAATGAGTTAAGTTTAATAAATATAATTCCTTCACAAGGAAGTCGTAGTGTTAATATTTACAAATATTCCTGCTTGAATGCCACAGGTAGGTGGTAAAACATTAAAATAATTTTTCTTTTAAAACCGTTAGAGATTATTGGGTCTAAAAGATAAAAATAAGCAAAGTGGAAGCAGATTTTGCTTTCTTCCTTACTGGTCCAACAGCATGCTGTCTGAATTGAGCTGGGCACCTTGCAGGTTGACCCTAACTGGTAGAGTATTAAATGATAACTCTTCCAATTGAGCAGTAACTCTCCTTTGTGCACACTTAAACCTGTCATGTTACATCTTTGTATTATGAGAATATGTGATAATAGTATTAAAACTTTTTCCTTGCAAAGTATTTTTCAGGACAAATTATCATGTCTTTTAAACATTAGCTCACTAAACTTCACAAAATCCCTTTGAGGTAGGTTTAAAAAAAATTTTTTTCTTGTTTTTCCATCTTCAGTGAAGTCTACATTTTCTCCCAAACTTGAAGTACATTGTTTCCATTGTTTATAGATATTTTCTGAATGCAATACACCTAAAATAAGCCTTTTAATAAAATAAGGTGTTAGATGTGGAATTATCTCTTCTGTTAGATGTAGGCGTGTTCTGGGTATTTTGAATAATCAGCATGAAGTTTTTTCAGATATTTCAAGAGAAAATAGTGGTAGCTAATACGCAGAGGAATTCTAACCTTAGATTTACGCATGTGATTGGGTGGGATTGGGGTTGGTGGAGGTACAAACGTGTTTGTATAAAACCAGGCAAGCATGCTGATTTCTCCCTCTGTACCTCCTCCTTAATAAGGCAGATACTGGCAACCATAGGGAAGGACCTCAAAACTGAGGCTATGCCAGTAAGAATGACATACTGCAAACTTTATTTTTATTTTTAAACTCTTCCCCATTGTCTTGGTTCAGGTAAGGAGCCAAAAAAGAACAGGATTACCTCATTTTCTTATATAGGTAATCTTCACAAAACTTTATCTGTCAGGGTTTCTGCAGATAAAACCTCCCTGGAACAAAGTTATGATATGCAGTATTTTAATATGGGGATAGTATCAATCTAAAAATGTAGCACGAAGATAAATGTAAAATTCTGACATTTTAAAAGCATATGATACAGACAATGATAAAGAAACAATCTAGACTAATTAGGAATGCACTTGACTGGGAGACATGAGATGGGTAGACCTGGCTCCCACCTCTTCCACCTGGAGTTAGTCCAGGCTTATACCTGAGGCTGTTCTCTATCTGCAAAATAATTGACTGGCTGCCATGATCTGAAGGTCTACTCTGGCTCCGACATGGACTGGAAAGTACCATTGGCCAAGTGATTTAGTCTATCCTCTGCTTTCTTATTTGTAAAATGAGAGCAATAACTGCCTTGAGTGCCTCACATCATTATTGTACGATTACATGGGATTATGCATATGAAAGCCCTTTACAAAACAGAAATCCATTCAAATATGTTACCAGTATTATTAATGATGAGTAAAACAGGTAATTATTCAGTGGAACTGGATACTAGTTTTATAATGCCTAAGAAATCTATCATTGTGAGTCATCATTTGGAAATTCATCATATGGAGTATAAGCAACATTATATCATTATAGCTGTACCCATTCATTCTTCAATTTTTCCTTAGTATTTTCTAATCCTCTGCTCACTCTACTACCCATTCCTTCACTTCTCCTCCAGTTACCTGATAAATATTCATCCATTCATTTTTTAAGGCAATACGTATTGGGCCTTTAATACTTGCCAGGAGGTACATCCTTTTATACATTTTGCACCCATATAAAGTTTTATGTGTGGTTGCTTACCCTCTGCATAGTGCTTTGCCACATTCGCGTGCTCAGATTTCTACTGTCCTTCCAATTTTCAGCAGTCAGTGCTTTTGTGCTTAAGCTGTTCTCAACTGAGGCTGTTTCTTTTTCCCTTTCATGGACTTGCCCTTAATTTATTTTTGACTTTAATTCCTTATACATTTGTTTCTTATAGCTCATTAAGTGGATCAGAAAATATTCACTGAGCATCTCTAAAAGGCTAGGAACAGCACTGAATGCTGAGATGAGACTCCGTAGAGAGCCTCCTGTATAGTCACAGAGATGGGTAAGAAAACTCTGATTCACAGCAGAACAGAACTGGTCTTTGACAGAGGTGTAATATAATGGAAGCACAGTGAGATTCAACTCAATCAGACACATAGATAAAGAGAGGAGCCCTGAAAGCACAAATGTATGAGCTAAGGTTTGAAGGATGACTAGTATTTGGCTAAACAAATATGATGGTAAAGTTATTCTAGGAAGTAGCAGATGAAGGCAAAGAAGGGTGTAATTCCTTTGAAGGAACTACAAGTAGATTGGTATAGGTGGGGAAAAAATGTGTTCTATGTGTGGGGAAAATAGGATATGAGTTTCTGGGTGCAAAAACAGCCAGCTTCTTGCTGTGTCCTCACATGGTCTTTTCCCTGGGCACCTGCAGAGAGAGAAAGAAGGAGGGAGCGTTCTTGTGTCTCTTATTATTAAGGATATTATAAGGATATCGGTCCTACCAGATTAGGGCTCCAGCCTTATGACCTAATTTAACCTTAATTACCTTTTCTTTTTTTGAGGAAGACTAGCCCTGAGCTAACTACTGCCAGTCCTCCTCTTTTTGCCAAGGAAGCCTGGCTCTGAGCTCACATCCGTGCCCATCTTCCTCTAATTTATATGTGGGATGCCTACCACAGCATGGCGTGCCAAGCGGTGCCATGTCTGCACCCGGGATCCGAACCGGTGAACCCCGGGCCGCTGAGAAGCGGAACGTGCGAACTTAACCGCTGCGCCACCAGGCCGGCCCCCTAACTTTAATTACCTTTTTAAACACCCTTTTTCCAAATATAGTCACATTGCGGGGTTCGGGCTTCAATATATGAATTTAGGGGGACACAATTCAGTCATTAACAGAAGATGAAATTAATAGCTCCAAATAAATTGAAATGATGTATTATAGTCATTTCCCTATCCGTTATAAAATTCATGTGGCTGTACTCTGCTCTGCCACATTCAAAAGGGAAGAGAATTCTAAAAGCAAAGCTTCTTATCAGAAAATCTTTTTTTATCAAATTGAGGTCCCGATATCTGGAGGCCCTTGGCTGCCTGTTGAGAAGACTTAGAGCCATACTGGGAGAAAGAAACTGTCAGAATTTCCTTTGCCACAACTCTCCTCTACTTAATGAGTTCTTTTCTTATCTTCTGAATTTTTTTCTCCACTAAAAAGAGAGGTATTTCCTAGATTATGACACTCACTTATCTGTTCTGAGCAGTGTTATGCATGGCAGTCACCACACTGTTAAGCACACCAAAACTTTAAAGCTAGCTGACAGGGGCAAACAAACTTTTGCACACACTGTCAGCTCAAGCTCACACCTTCTATGAGATTTGTATAATTCACAAAGCACTTTCACCGATGTTATCATTTGAAGGTCAAACTATTCCTGTGAGATACGTAGAGAGAAAGATCCCCATTTTTACAAAGAATAAAGAGCATTCCTAGTTAGTGAGGCAAAATTCAAACCCAGTTTTTCTAATTACAACCCCCTTCTTAGAACTCACTTATCCTTGTTCTACTGGTACCCTTTCATTCACAGGCTTGTTGCTTCCTCAATTTCTTTAAACTTTCTACTCAACTCTAAAAAGAAATAGATCACAGGGAAAACAAATATCAGAGTTTTTTTTAATTATATTTATTCCAAAAATAATTGTCATTTCTTTTCTAGAAGAAAAGGAGATTACTAAAATTGAGATCCAGAATTCAATCAGTCTTCAAGGAGGATTAATATTCTCTGCCCTACTTTATCTATAGTAATCTTTGTAAAAGTTCAACCTTATGAAAATCTTCTGCTTAAAATATTTCTATTTTGGGGCCAGCCCAGTGGCACAGCGGTTAAGTGCACACGTTCCACTTCCACAGCCCGGGGTTCGCAGGTACTGTGGTAGGCATCCCACATATAAAGTAGAGGAAGATGGGCATGGGTGTTAGCTCAGGACCAGTCTTCCTCAGCGAGAAGAGGAGGATTGGCAGCAGTTAGCTCAAGGCCAATCTTCCTAAAAAAAATAAATAAATAAACGTCTATTTTTATCCTGTGTCTACATCTAGCATAATAGTCATTGTTATTAGAATGCTGAACAAGACATGACTTTGTCTACCTCTCAAGTGTTGCCATTTTTGTGCTGCAGCTTGATGCTCTTCTTCAAAGTCAACTTGCTTTTTCATGTCCCAACACCTATTCATCTTTCAAGAATCAATTCCAATATCACCCTCATTTGAGAAGTTTATCCTTGGGTTCCACAAGATAAGTTGAATTGTGTTTTCCTCCCTACCCAATTAACAATTAATTATTTGTTTATTACTGTTAATTTTTTTCACTTCTCTCTCTCTCACCATGTGAAAGTCCCAAGAGGCCAGGCACTCTGTTCTATGTATTTTTGTATTCCAGCACCTTACTGTAGGTACTTCATAAACGTTTGTTAAGCCAATGAATGAATGAACTAACACATTGATGCAGATTGGGTATGTAGAGGCAACACACAGTCAAGATGTAAAAAAGCAGGCTTTTGAATCAGATCTAGATGTGAATGCTGCTTCTGATGCTGATTAGCTAATAATAACCATGGGAAAATTACCTTATCTTTCTCAGTTTCAACATGTATAGTTGGGGTATGTTAGGGATCCTAAGATGCTTAGTACAGTGCCTAGCACATTAAGTATTCAACCTATGTGAGGCACCATTTTAATTTTAATGATAATACATTTTATTGAGAGAATAGCTCATGGGGTACAGTTGGTATATAGCAACTCCAAACAAAAGGGATGGACCAAAACCACGCCTCTCGAACTGAGAGGAGGAAGTTTCACATGGCGCACCATATTACAATCCTTTGGGCATCGGCTATCACAGCAGACAACCCAGGCTTTATGATGGATGAGGCGGCAGCAGAAGGTCCTCAAGTGAAGCCAAGCAGCAAATGGAGCTGGTTTTGTAAAAAAAGAGCTATTAATCAGCTCTAATCCCGAGCAAAGTGTGATCCCTGTGAGACTGCATTGCAGCCGCTGGTCACCTAATGAGTTTTGTAGCTACAAATGCCCACAAAGCTTGTGATCACAGCTAGTTTAATTCCTTTTAATACAAAGTATACAGAATATTTATTAAGTTGAATTCTCCCCATGATTAATCATCCTCCACCCCTTCACCAACAAAAACAGTTATTAAGTGCCTATCTGGGGGGCTGTGTAGACAACTGTGCCCTTTATTAGGGCGTGAGATAGGCTTAGAAAGAAAATTAAACACCTCAGAAAGGATATGCAGACATTCCATCGTGTTTGTCTTTTCTCATCTCTATTTTACAAGATTAAAACTGCTGCTAGCAATGATGAACAGAGTCTTTTGTATTGTTTAAATCTCAGCTTCGTAAATACAACAAAACTTCAATACAATTTGTAATAATTCGTGACATGATTGTAGCTGGACTGGTTTTTAACAAACTTTAGCATTTTACTCTTAAAGAAAGTATTTGCTAGCAAATTAACACTGTAGACCAAAGATCAGATTGGCAATTGGACGTATTTGAGAGCCTATTCACCAAAGGCAATTTAAAATACTCATGTATGGTGCGCAGTGAGGGCCAATCAGTCCCATTACCGTTCACTCAGTGTCAGAATCTTTGATGACTCTCTTCCATGTGGAAACACTATTAGGCAAACACATCAAGTTAATATTCCACCTTGGGAGAAAAAAACCCCAAAACCACAATTATACACCCAGAACACAAGAAATAATATTTTACATTTAGAGGTTATCAGGAAAAAAATTCCAAAATTAGAAGAAATACTTCTAAATTATTTGTAGCAGAGAGATATTTTACGCTACAGATGATGTGCAAACCAAAAAGAAGAAAACAACAAAAAAGAAATTTAATTTCTTGACCTGCTTTAAATAAACTCCCATCCTATTAAAACTGTGAAAAATGGCTGTTTAGTTATTATTGGAAGCAACATCTAAGAAGTTTTCATGCCCTCCCCATCAGGGAAAGGGTCACTAACTGCAATCTCGCATGTAGTCATTTTTCCAAGCAGGTAGACAGCCCCTGACCTGAGGTAGCTCTGTCCTTCAGTGTCCAGTGTGGCATACAGATGGACTAGCCTGGCCTGGGGCTCACTTTCCTGAAGGCTAATTGGGTATTGCAAAGTCTAGCTCAATTTTCCAAAGGCCAGAGTGGGGCCTGGGCCCTGGGGTTCACTTCACCCACAAGTCCTCCCCTTTCCTTGTCCGGGGAAGTAGCTGCCCGACTATTTCTCCTGTGTATGTCTGTGCATGTGCATGTGTGTTTGTGGCCAGGGGCTGGCAGAGCCCGTCTATTAACTTCTTTGGTGCCCTAAGACCGGAACAACTCTTGCCTTCAGACAGCATTTCTCCCCAGGCTCTTATGCAGCCTGGCTACAGGCTTAATGCTTTAAACTTGGCCTGGGCAGGGGGAACTGGGTGAGGTGGAGGGAAAAACATGAACATATAGAGGGAGTCAAGCCAGGTTGCCATGTCAGCCGTATTTCCTATCATGTCTCAGAAGTAAGTGAAAAGACAGTGATAAGTTTTGAGATAAGGCTTTAATAACTGGAATAAATTAGAAATCACTGAGTGGTTTTTAAAAAGTCAAAAGGACAGTAATAAATCAAGCGTAGAGTGAGAAGGGGGAGCAAAGGAAAGTTAATTCTGATTTGAAACTCATCTGAAGCCTCTAAAATTGCCAGTCTAAATGCTATTTTTCTTTTCTTAATCTCCTTTAAATAGAGGTTACTCTATAATATAAGGAACCAGTCTTCACAATGTTTCTTTGGAAATGAAAATCTTACCCTGGAGTCTTCTCCATATTTTTTTTTTTTTTGTGAGGAAGATTAGCCATGAGTGAACATCTGTTGCCAATCTTCCTCTTTTTGCTTGAGGAAGATTGTTTCTGAGCTAACATCTGTGCCAATCTTCCTCTGTTTTGTATGTGGGACACCTCCATAGCGTGGCTTGATTGCAGTATGCAGGTCTGCACCCAGGATCCAAACCTGCAAACCCTGGGCCACTGAAGTGGAGCACGCAAACTCAATCACTATATCACCCAGCCAGCCCCTCCTCTCTGTGTTTTAAAGGACTCCTATGGGAGGAGGAGTTGCTGAGTAAGCCTGACTCTGCTATACTCAATCTTATTTCAATCAGAGCAACTCCACTTCGATATTTTCTATATTGGACTTCCCAGTAAATTGCTTTTTGAAGAAAGGATTCTCTGTACAAAAGAGAAAAAAAAGTATATAAAAAACTACTATAGGATATCAGAGAAATGACTTATGATAGAATGAAAGGTAGAGGCTACTACACTTTTTAAAAATCTACAAAGCTAAAAATATCCTTCATCATATGAAAGGACTAAGACGAAATTAGTAACATTAGCTATCAAGGGTCTTATTAACACTATCAAAGGATCTATATTTGTGGTACTGTCACAGCATAATATTTCAAAGTCAAGCGTTTTTTAAATAAGTAATTCAAAGCTATCTCTGTAGGTAAAAATTTCAGTATTCAAAGATTTTAGAGGAGAATGGGTTTGAGTTATTATTCCTTTTACATATCCAAGTATATTTTTCTATACCCTATTTGTCTTTTCCTGTGATGATTTCTTTAAGAAGATAAGTATTTTATTTACAACCTACGATGTTCACATCTAAGTAACACCTCAACATCCAATTATTACTTTTCATCTGTAAAAAAAAATCATCTGTGGCACCAGAAGCAGCTCTGTTTGAAGCCCTATTTTCCCACCTAATGTGTTGGATGATTTCTCTGAACCTCAGTTTCTTCACCTGTGAACTGAAGTTAAAGATAACTTTTAACATGGAATGCCAGGTACTTTTCTAAGCACATAGTATTCATTAATCTAATTCTCACACAAACCTATCGGGTGGTTGCTCTTATTGTCACCATCTTTCAGTTGAGGAACCTGGAGCCCAGGGCAGTTAAGTGCCTCGTCCAACGTCCCATAGGAGATGAACGGTAAAGCTGGGATTCCAACTCAAGCAGTCTGACTCCAAAGCTACACACTTAACAACCACCTTATATTGTTTCTCTGGGGAGCCAAGTCCAGTCATTAGGACCACCGAGTCTTTGCTCTTTACCCCTAGCTCAATCACTTTTCTAATCATTCATCCTACAGATATTTATTTGCATCTATTATGTATCGATTACAACGAAGACATAGCTGGGAATATAAGCAGAAAAATGGTTCCTCTCATGATGCTTAGGTGTAGAAGGGGGAAACAAAATAGTCAGACAAGATCTATATAATATGTCAGGTGATAAAAAGTGCTAAGCAGAAACACAACTGAGGAAAAGGGGATTGAGATGGTAGGAGGGGTTCCTATTAGAGAGGTTCATGAAGATAAAGCCTTTTATCTAGAAGGCTTTCCTGACAGGGTGATGTTTGAATAGAGATAGGAATAAAATGATCGAATCTTCTGGAGTAGGTATGAAGATTACAAGAGATAAGTACCTAAAGTACCCTAGACCGTGCCTGTCTCTTAAGACAGACTGGCTAAATTGTTCCTTCTTGTCTCCTTAGAGTTAAAAGAAACTGAGAGAG
Organism: Equus asinus; assembly: GCF_041296235.1. NCBI lineage: Eukaryota > Metazoa > Chordata > Mammalia > Perissodactyla > Equidae > Equus > Equus asinus. Next base: position 44,331,537 of record NC_091811.1, on the reverse strand, counting down.
AAAAATTGGGCTCTGTGAGAAGACAAAGTGTTGATGGGAATCTTGTTTATTCAAACTTTCTTTTTTACAAACAAATAAAAATAAACACGATCAGAAGTCTCCAAATTCCCTTGAGCATTCAAATGTACAAAAGCAAATGCGTTGCACACCGAGACAAGAAGTATAAGCCGTGTCAGTGTGTGTGTGTGAGAGAGAATGAGAAACAGAAAAACGGGGAAAGGAAAGAGGAAAAGTTGACGGGAGCATCAAAGATTTAAGCAGAAAGTGCTGACAGAGTTTTGAGCATTTCAGAGCATGAGGCATCTAATGTGCTAATAAATAATGTTTCTGGCAGATCAGAATTCAGGATTTTTGTGCCGAGATGGGAAGATGAGCATTTGACTGCTTCTGGATTTCATCTTGCTCAATTAATGCCATATATATCATATGGCACACTCAAATCCATAAATCACAGGTACAACTACCATTATTTTTTTAAATGGTGCCGCAACTATCATAATGCCATGTAGAGAAATTGAAGTTTCCTTTGGGAAGATTATGTGAACATTAAAATTTTATATCACTAACTGGAGAATAAACACGGAAATACAATAGCTCTAAACTTCCTTTTATCATATATAACTGAAACTATCATATCAAAGCATCTAACTTCCCTGAGTCCACATGGTGCATTTAGGGTGAATTCATTTCACAGTTTTGGTATTAAATTAATGTGAAATTTATATAAAAGTCCACCTGAAATTTAATACAGAATCCAGGTGCAGGGATTATAAAATGGCAATTACTTTGGAGTTCTTGGCGTGGACAGGTGGATCAGATCAAATTAGTGTTACCTTATATTACACTGTTGCTGTTATTTAAACTTTGCAGCCACTTACTGATATTTGCGCGCATCGTATTTAATCTGTGAATACTTTGTCAATAGATACAATGCAGGGAAGTTTGAGTAATGGAAATTGATGGATGTAAACGTGCTTTTGTTTCTCTAATGGTTACAAAAGTTCTTTGTAGAAGGAAATAACGGAGGAAATTCTAATCTGGTAGACTGCCCATGGTTCCATTTACTTCGGGACTTGATTAAGCTTCTGGCTTCCCCAGCGGAGCTCCTTGCCAGTGCGTGGGGTACTGCCGGGGGACCGCGCCCTCTGAGCACCTCTTCCCTCTGCTCTTCCATCTTGTCCTTTTCTTCTCCCAACACTCTCAGCCTGGCTTTTGCAAACCTCTGCGTATCGTGTGTCCCAATTATCGCGGTCCTCCGAACTGCTGTTCAGATTAGTTTATCTAAGAAAGGAATTCCCCAAGTTTAAAGGCATGCAAAATTTCAGCTGCAGCATAAATCTTTCCAGTCTGACTTCATGCCATGGCTCTGTAAAATAGATCAAATTAGACCTGTAAAATTGGAAACTGTCGGAAGGAACAGTGTGACACAGCTTTCAGTGGCTGAAGCCTCTGTTCTCTATCTTCTCCCTAAATTTCTCCATAAAAAACACTCCTAAATTTGTTCTGGAAAGAGGTGGTAAATACTATGTCAGTAAATAGTATTCTGCATATTCAGAGAATGTATTCATTTTTTTGAAGCACAGTATTATATCACTTACTAGGTTAAGAGCAAAACCAAATATTAATAATAAACACAGTCCCTCAAATCAAGCTCTTTAGAAGGGATAATCTTCTCTGAGGATAGACCCAGCTATATCTATTTCCAAAAGGCTAAATTACATGAAAATTTAAAGCAACATGTCTTTCTCATTAACAGAAGAAACATAATGGACGTGGCTGCTTTATTTTTAAACATATGTTTAATATAAATTTTAAATAATCATTTGGCTTTACATGAAGTGCGTATTTTAGTAACCAAGTAACATTAAAAAATACAGTGGCTTATAATATTGTGCATGATAAGGAGAATAATATTGTAACTGTGGAAATAACTTTTGATCAAAAATATTATCAAGACAGACTTTTCCATGAGTGTTGCATTCTATGTTCATACCCATTCTAGGTGTGGTATGATTTTTTTTCATTCCTTGTAAAATCTAAATACTAAATATAAATAACACCTACCACGCACATACCACATAGTTTACATCAAAACAGATGGATAGTTTCCGTTTCAGAAAGCCACATTTCTGATTTTAGAGCAGCCCCTATGGATCACTAATACATTTCAATCACATCTTACTCCTCAGAGGAAATTTATTGCACAGCCTGTCACAAAACTCAAAAGAGACAATTTGTTATTCTAAACAAGCATTCTTTCCTTTCAGTGGTGGCTTAAACCTACAAATTCGATTCAAGAAAAGTTTCTCTATTCTCCATTGATGTTCATTGTAATTTCTAAGGTGTAGCCGCAAGTCCAATAGGCTTTTGTTAAGGGAGATAGTGGGCAAGTCTATGAATTTGAGTGTTAAATATGAGGGGCTTTGTTGTATTTTCAGATCTCTGAATCACTTTCCAGATTCACTCCCAATCAGATAATATACCAATCAGGTTGTATTTTGAGGTGTCTACTATATATGGGAAAAGCAAAGTTCCCTGTGCCCAGTTACAATCTAATTGGGCCATCTCAAGCTATAAAATATACATGGCAAAATGTTATGAAGTGTTCAATGGTGTGATACAGTTGCAAAGGGCTAAGTGAAATCGCAGGAGTCAATAGGCTGCAAAAGTTGGCAGAGACTTCAGGACCCTTGATGAGTGGGCAAAGATTGAAGAGGCAGGAAGAGAAGAAAGAAATCTCAGGAGAAGAAAGAGACTGAGCTTTGGAGGAGTGGTGGACCTGGTTAAGAATGTTCTCCAGAAATGGAAGGGATTACCCTGACCAGAATTTAATGGAAAATAAACTTAGATTGTTTGAGAGGGAGTAGATAATAAAGGACTTTGATATCCTGGTAGTGAATGGATCTAGATTAGTGAACTTGTTGGAGTGAACTTTTGTAGCATTTCAACAGGTACGTGAGAACAATATGTGCGAAGTTTTGACACGATGAATTGGAATGGAAGGAAACTGAGGTCATCAGACCTCAAAGCAGATACAAGATAATTTTTTCTAATTTTCAGATAATAATTACGGCAAAGCATTAGCTGCCTGTGCAGAAATCAGTTAGAGAAGCCATCAAAATCAAAGGAAGAGATGGTTATTCTGAACTAATAGTTACAGACTCTTGGAAGTGTTAGAAGATTTGTAGTTTATGAGACCAGCCTGAGAGGTGTACTACTTGTTTCCCAGCTGCGGCCCACTACTTCCTACTGTCACATTTAGGATCTGCAACCTGATGGAGCATTATTCTGCAGGAATGCACTTCTTCTTCCTTACTAACTAGGGCAATAATAGCACCTGATATTTACAGAGTGTTTTATGCCTACGACTTTGTGAAACGGTTAACTCTGTTTTAAAGACGAGACCAGAAGAAAGTGATTTGTCCAATCACATAATATGAGATAAGATATGTATCACTTAATTCCAATTCTAGTCTTTGAGAGCTCTTATACTGCTACAAAAAATAGCCCTTGATGAACCAAAAGAAACTGTAAAATACGGAGCTCAATTAGGAAATGATTCCTGGGACTTGCTATTGGGTAGGTGACTGTCAGTTGCTATTCCTATGTTGACCTCTCAACCTGTCAGGTTAGGGATGAAGGTTGGTTGAATCTTTATCCTTTTGTTCACTCTCTCCTAGAGTAGATTTATGATCTTTATACCTTATACCTTCCCACTGTGTATTTATGGAAAATTCACCTATTTCCTCTTTGGTTTATGCTTAGAGAGAAACACAGTCGAATGGCCTCTCAAAGGGTCTAAAATTTGGCATCAATATGTGTTGTTTGCACACAGATTCTGTTTTCTAGGCAGAATGCCCAGTTTCATTTGCATTTTTGTTTATTATTTGTTCAGTGTTCCACATGCTCTTCAGCCTGCTGCTTTGTGAATATGATCACATTTGGCTTGCTATTCTGTAAAAGGGACAGTGTTATTTTAAGACAAGGAATAGATCTATATCAGCAATGGGATAAAATTAGTAGTTCTGAGCCTTTTATGCTGTGCCATTCATTTGCTTATGAGAACATTTCCTTTCTGCCGTGGGGTTACCCTGAGGAAAGGAGCCTTGCTCAGGTTCATACACAGTCTTGGCAATACCCTGGAATAACAAAACTATGGGAAAAATAAGAAAATTTTATGTATGGGGAAGGAAAACAATATACTAGTTATTTACCAGGCTTTAGTTCGAGTGATTTTTCAATAATTTCTTGGTAGTGGGGTTTGGGGCATGTGGTTTGCATTCAGCTAACATGTTTCATAGCTATAAAGTGTTATCACTGTGTGTGTGTGTGTGTGTGTGTGTGTTCATGCGTGAGAGAGAGAAATTTTTCCTTTATTCTCCTTATTCTTTCCATGGCTGGATGTAAATTACCTAAATACAAATATGTGTTAAGTCCTAACTGAATAAGGAAAACACCTTGAAGTAGTCACACTTAAAGTAAGGCGCCCTCCCTACCAATATGAATCACCAGAAGGAGGCACTGTTCTCTGGTGATTTGTTTCAATTTAATTTTATAAAAATTTTATTTCTCTGTTTATGACACTGTGAGAGATTCTAGTATGGATGCCAAGATGTGTAGAAGTTTAATCAGGGCAAAAGGAGAAAGGGAGTGACAGTCAGTGAGCTATCTCTAACAATAAATAGACTTTATTAAAGCAAGACACCCTGGGAAATAGAAAGTGACTTGTGCTTCTGTAGGGTAGTGGGGAATGGAGAGATGGCAGTGACAGATGAATCTGATAAGGTAGGCAAGGGCAAGGTAACATAGTGTATGCTGTTCAAAAGAATTCAGAAGTTATTCTGGTCAGTTCCATGTAGGGATGTGATGGACTGAATGTTTGTGTGTTCCCCTTCAAAATCATATATTAAAACCCTACCCCTCTAGAGATGGTATTAGGAGGTAGGGTGTGTGGGAGGTAATTTGGGTAAGATGAGTTATGAAGTTGGGGCCCTCACGAGTGGGATTAGTGCCCTTATGAGAGTCACGAGAGAGCTTGCTTCCTCTCTCTGCTCTAGCCATGTGAGGATGCAGTGAGAAACTGGCAGTCTACAAGCCGGAAGAGGGCCCTCACCAGAACTCGATCATACGGGCAACCTGATCTTGAACTTCCAGTCTCCAGAATTGTGAGGAATAAATATCTATCCTTATAAATCATCCAATCTATGGTACTCTGTTATAGCAGTATGAACTAAGACAGAAATTGGTACAAGAAATGGGGATGTTGCTGTAACAAACACTAAAAATGTGGAAGCAGCTTTGGAAGTGGGTAATGGGTAGAGGCTGGAAAGTGAGGTGCATATTAGAAAAATCCTACATTGCTGTGAACAGATCTTTAACGGCAATTCTAGTGAGGACTCAGAAAGAAAAGAGGAGGGCTGGAGAGAAAGCCTCAATCTTCTTAGAGAATACCTAAGTAACCCTGAGCAGAGTGTTGGTAGAAATATGGAAAGTAAAGGCCATTTTGATGAGCTCTCAGACTGAAATGAGGAACATGTAGCTGGAAACTGGAGGAAAGGTGATCTTTGTTATTAAGTGGCAAAGAACTTTGCTGAATTGTGTTTTGTGAAAGGTAGCACTTTTGAGTGAAGACTAAGTGGATATTTAGCTCAGGAAATTTCTAAGCAAAGTTTTGAAGGTGGAGCTTGGGTTCTGACTGCTTATAATAAAATGCAGGAAGAGAGAAATGACTTAAAAATGGAATTGTTAAGCAAAAAGAAAGCAGAACTAAAAGATTCAGAAAATTCTCAGCCTATCCATATTGCAAAAAATAAGAAAGCATGTTCAGAAGAGAACACTAAAGGTGTGGCCAAGCATCTATTTGATGTGGAGATTGGTATGTGTGAGAACGACAGACTCAATCAGCCACCCAGCAGGAAAGTGCCAGTTTGAACTGAAGAGGAAGGAGACAGGAAGGAATGATGGAAGGCTATTGAACTTCTTGGATTTTATAGGACAGGATCATAAAGCTATTTGGCTCTGAACTTGCACTATTCTTCAAGACGGAGAAGAATGATCCTAAAGGCCATTCAGAGATCATCAGAGCTGGCTCCTTGATTTCAAAAGAGGGGGCAATCACCTTGCTTTCAGCTGGCCAGATGGCTTCTACCCAAAACCTTGGGGGCGGGGCCACCTGGCAGAGCTCTGGGGATGCAGAGCTGCTGGGGAGGGACCACCACCCCAGTGGTCCCAGAAGGCCGAGCCTCGAGCCAAAGATGATTATTCCTGAGACTTAAGGTCTACTATAGTTTGCCCAGCTAGGTTTTGGACTTGCTTGGGACCTGTCACCCCTTGCTTCTTTCCTGTTTCTCCTTTTTGGAATGAGAATATCTATTCTATGCCCATCCTACCATTGTATTTTGGAAGAACATAACTTGTTTGGTTTCACAGGTTCACAGCTGAAGAGGAACTTTGCCTCAGGATGAATATTACCTCCAGTCTTACCCAAACCTGGTTTAGATGCTATTTAGGTGAGACTTTGGACATTAGGCTTTAGAGTTGATGTTGGAATGAGTCAAGAGTTTGGAGATTATTGGGATGGAATGAGTGTATTTGCATGTGAGAAGGATGTGAATTTTGGGGGACCAGGGGCAGAATGTTATACATTAAATGTTTGTGTCCCCCCAAAATTCATATGTTGAAACCCTACCTTCCAATGTGATGGTTTTAGAAGGTGGGGTCTTTGGGAGGTAACTAGGCTTGGATGAGGGCGTGAGGGTGAAGCCCTCATGAATGGGATTAGTGCATATGAGTCATCAGAGAGCTGGCTTCCTCAAGCTGACCATGCTGGCACCCTGATCTTGAACTTCCATCCTTCAGAACCGTGAGTATAAATTTCTGTTTTCTAATCCTCCAAGTCTGTGGGACTTTGTTATAGGAGCCTGAACTAAGATGGGGGTAACCATTATTAAACTTCTTATTTGGACACACACCATGGTATTGTAGCTTCTGGCCTCTCTTCCCTTCCCCATACCCCATCAAATCTGAAATAATAGGTGGGAGTAGTAAATCAACTCCCCTAATCTTGTCTTTGTTGGCAGTCTCACAAAGTTTATAGGATGAGGGTACTAGTGTCTAATAGCTTCAATTTGGCTAGATTGTTTTTCTCATGTAACAAGATTTCAAAGTCCTGGATTCTTAGTCAATTTAGACCGTAGACCACAGGTAGTATCTTTCTTAACAAGATGTATTACCTTTTGTCTTTTCTTGAAGACTAGTTCACTCTAATGTGAATTTATCGCAGAAATTTTTTGATAAAATTGTTTACTGGAAGCATCACTAAGCAGCTAGCACATAACAACATTCTACTCTTTTTCCCCTTACTACTTAAGGCTACAGTCTTTGCTGGCGCTTGATCTGCCTTCCAGAGTGCAGTAGGAATATTTTGAGCAAATGCTTTGCCATTTCTTTGTTTTTTTATTTATTTTTATTTTTTTTAAGGATTTTATTTTTTTCCTTTTTCTCCCCAAAGCCCCTCGGCACATAGTTGTACATTCTTCGTTGTGGGTCCCTCTAGTTGTGGCATGTGGGACGCCGCCTCAGCGTGGTCTGATGAGCAGTGCCATGTCCGTGCCCAGGATTCGAACCGACGAAACACTGGGCCGCCTGCAGCGGAGCGCGAGAACCCAACCACTCGGCCACGGGGCCAGCCCCTGCTTTGCCATTTCTTAACAAGAGTTATCAGGTTTCCAAACTCCGTATCTAGGTCCTCTCCACCTCCAGTAAGTCAATGCTGCATTTGAGGTTGTGTTATTTATTGCATTCTACTCCTAGCTATCAAATTTTGGTAGTTAACACAACTAATAAACAAATATATGGAAAATTTTCGATTTTGTTAGTTTTCAAAGATATTTTTAAAAGAATGAAACATATCATCTTTCAAATTAGAAAAACTTTAAAAATTCAATGATAAGTAATAGCAAACATGGAGCGTAACTGGTGCTCTCACACATGCCTATTGGTAAAACCAGGCATTAGTTTAATTGAGCAGTAGAGATCAAAACTTACAATACATTTTTATATTGTAGTAACATTCATGAAGGCTACTTTGAGAAATAAAAAATAAAATGAAAATGGTATGCATGATTTGTTTCCCATAGTTGCCAAAAATATGGAAGCAACTTGAATATTAAAATTAAAAAAAATGGATGAGAAAATTAAGACGTATACACTCAATGGAATATTATGTAACTATTAAAATAATTATGAGGACTATGTTGCTACATGAAAAAGTACTCACAATTCAATGTAAAAAGTCAGGATATAAAATTCCATTTGTGCAATAAGTGCAAACAAGTGAAGTAATGTATGAAAAATTATTGGGTGGGATTATAACAAAATGATTGTAGCTTTTCTATTGGGTGGTGAGATCACGTCATTCTCCTACAATTTCTGTTTTTTTGTCTGAGAAAAATACCTAAAGACTTATAGTTGATGAACTGACATGACTTACCTTTAAAACAGAATCAAATGAACCTATGTTGTTGAATAGATTAAAAGGGACATATTACTGCAAGCTGATCCATAAAGTTAGATGCTACCTACCATTCTGTTTGTGTTGGCCTTTATGTTACTAGCTGTCTTTACGCTTTTATCCCTCAATTGTTTTCTATAATTTATTTACTTAAACTCTTACACAAACTGCCAATAACTAATTTCTTAAAGAGAGGTTTAGCAAATTAATTCTTATTGAATCTCCTCTGAAAGTGTTCAGAATACAGTTTAAAATTGTTTCTTTCAGATATACACAAACATTCCACAATATGTCATAACTTCTTATAAAATGATTTTCCATTTTCTATTCCTATTTATTTTTCTTACATTGGGCTGCTTCCACTTCCTTAACTCTGCCAAACTATATCTGGGGTAGTTTAAATACTTTTTTTTTTTAGCATGTTCACAGAATAGCTTCTTGTATAGGTAATGGGGGAGAATGTTGATACAAATTTTATAGACAGAAGATCGAAAACAGAGACGAATTTAAAAGGCATGTTTAATACACACTTTAATAAAAAGAATGGTTGTAATTTTTTATGGTGAAGGTTATGTGCCGCACATTTTTTTCCCTTCCAATCATGTATCTCAAGATAATTTTTTCCTTTAAACGAATTATGTTACCTTTCTCAAAGGAAAATTGCTTTTTGAAAATTTTTTTTTTTTTTTTTTTGGTGAGGAAGATTGGCCCTGAGCTAACATCTGTGCCAATCTTCCTCTATTTTTTGTCTGTGGGACATCACCACAGCATGGCTTGATAAGCTGTGGATAGGTCTGTGCCTGGGATCTGAACCTGCAAACCCTGGGCTGCCGAAGCAGAGCGTGCACACTTAACCACTATGCCACTGGGCTGGTCTCTGCTTTTAGAAATTTTGCATTATTTTCTAGCAGTTCTGATAGCTTCCTCAGAAATAACTACACTACTTGAATTCATTCACCATTCTCTCTCCTTTATGTTACATCTTACTACTTTCATCTGTCTTTTTCTTCTGCAACCTGGCAGAATTTCTCAAGTCTGTCTTCCAGCTACTGATGCTCCTTGTTACTTAGGTTTTTAGTTCATTTGTTTTGTTTTTAAATTTTCCTGCACTCCATTTACCTCTGTCACATCTATTTTCTCTTGACTGTGAGCTTCACATCTATAACTGCTTTTCTAATGATTTCTGCTCCTGGATTAGGATGTCAATTTCCTAAAATCTTCACCTGGTTTAGTAAATATCAATATTCCTCTGAATCTTTAGATACTGGCCTCCTTTAGTTGTTGTGCAATAATTTTGCATGATCATTATGTGTGGTTTTTAAAAAACGTTCTTGGCTTCATAGAGACCATTACGGAATATGACACAGGCAGGCAACTAAAGTTAATAATTTCCTCTGTTCATCTGGTTGATGTGGACTCTTTTATCACTTAGGTGGTGATCACAACTACTCAGATATATAGCTTTTTGATGTCTACGCGTCCAAACCCCCAAACCAAAGTTTAACTCAAATCTGAGGGACAGACATGGGAACATCTTATAATTCGTTAGCCTGTTAGTTTGACATGAAACCAAAGAAAAAAAATATTTAAAAACACTACCCCCTCATTTAAAGTATTGCCACATTTTTTTTGTATGTCTGCTCCACCTGCATAATTTTCTCGTGGGGACTCCACTTCTAACATTGTAATGTGACATCACCAATATCCTCCCTTCCTACCCATCTCCCTTCAATGACATCACTTTTCTCCACCAAACCCTCAACTCAGTCCCACCTCCCCACCCCACCATATGCTTTTTATCAAATTATTTTGGGATATTAAGTCCCTGAACAGATATAGCAGGGAAAGGGAAATTTTAAGGGGTAAGAGAAAGATAGCACTCAAGAATTAGCACTCAAGAAACTGAAGGTTGATGGCTCACTTTCCTAGTTTATCATTCCATCAGTTTTTTCTTTATTCAAAAAATATTTATTAAGCTCCTCTACATGCCAGCGACTGAGCTAAGTGGTGGAAATACAGTGGTAAAAAAACAAACAAATAAAAACTATGATTTCTATGTTCATGAACCTCACATTCTAGCAGAGAGATCAACATAAATCATCACCATCTATCTTTCTATTTCTCAGGATCTCTCTTTTATTTTTAATTATAAATTATGGTAAATATGATGAAGGGAAAGTATAGAGTACCATTAGAGAATCGAGTGTTATATAGATAATGGTGCAGAGAATGATTCTCTGGGTAAATGACATTTAAACTGAGGACTAAAGAATGATAAGGGATCAACCGTGTGATGAGTGTATGTGTGATGGTCAGGTGAGAACAAGGGTGGCAAGATGCAGAGGGAACCCAGCCTGCTTCAGGTCTGTGAAACAGAAACCATGCAGTGAAGGAGACAGGAAGCATGATTTTCCCTACGAATAAATCTCATACACATAGGTCACTATCATTTTTATTGCTGTTTTATTTTGTTCCTTTTATTTCAACAGGTAGATTATAGGTTCTTCTTTTTAGTGTTCTCATTACCTTTCAACCTTTAACAGAATATTTATTTCTGTTGGCAGAATTTGCAGCAGGATTTTCTCATCTGCTGACATTTTAAGAAGAATCTAACAAGTGATCAAGCCTTCCCACCAGCAGCCTGGTAGCTAACAGGAACATGAGTATGACTACTGCAACTGTTAGCTTGCCTTGTCACCCTTCCATAGATTGGCCAGGACAGAGTCAATGACCCCAAATAGATTCAGACAGTTTACTACTCATGCCAAAGCAAAGTGAGATCAGCACAGTGCCAGCTCCCCATGTTCCTAGTCTCGTATTATGAAACCGAACCAGAAGTGTCAGGTGACAGAGGACACAGGCGAAGGGTCACTATGCCATTGTGAGCAGGCTCTAAGCCACAGTCAAGCAGTTTTATAAACTTACACAGAAGCCTGTAGCTGTACTCTAAGGGATGAGCAATGGTGGAAAGTCCTGTGCTCATGTGAAGGTAGGGAGATGGATGAGAATCAGCTTTGCAGCAGTCTTCCACAAGACTGGGATGAGAACCTGCCTCATGACAACTCCTAATGGGGCTTACCTCTCCTTGCTCCAAAAAGAGTTATAGGCCTCTCCACCAAGACTTGGGCTAGACTAGAGCCTATGCAGAGGCTTACAGACCACCATGCACTATGGCAGAGAGTCATTTCCCTATAGAATCCCCAATCTATTTGTAATTCTGCTCAAATATGTACCCGTGTCCTTTATAATCATTGAAAAAGTCTATAGAAATGACTTATAGAAAAATAGTGTAAACTAGTATGATACCAGATAAAATGCTAACTCACTCTCTCCAAATATCTATTTGCCTTTCTTTCTTTCCTATCTTCCTTTCTTCGTGGAGGCATTTGCCCAAAGTGTTTGTTATTCAAGATGATTATATTGGATCTTTGTGTTCTTGTTAGGGAGGTGGAAATAATACCTAAATGATTTTAAGGCTAGTGAGTAATATACAGGCAGTAAGTATAAAGGTTAGTACAGTTAACTATAGCCCAGAGAAGAGAGTGCTTGAGGGACTCAGGAAAGACTTCTGGAAAAATATGACATCAGGGCTAATATCTAAAGGAAGAGAATGAGTTCAACTTGTAGTTCCCAAGCTCTATTCTTGGCATGTAATGTGTTCAAAACTGTCAAATGAAGGGTAACTGTGGCCAGCATTGTGGCCGGAAATGAAAGCAAGAACAAGTCAGTATGGGGTCTTGTACAACAGTCTAACAGTCTAAGTATTTTAGATTTTGTCTTGAGGGTGACTTTATGGATTAAAATTGGAAGGGTGAGATTACATTTGTGCGCTGGACAGATAGCTCTGGCTACAGGGAGTATAGATTTAACACCGCACTCTTCCCCTTAAAAGAAGCTAAATCAATCCAAAACAGAGCAAACAAAATGAGTAGATTCACAGTTTTTCAAAATGGAAATTGATGATCTTATTCTAAATTTATTTGGAAATGCAAAAGACCAAAAATAGTTAAGATAATCTTGAAGAAGAAGCAGCAAAGGTAGGAAGGCTTGTTTTTGTGAATATCAAGGTCTGTTGTAAGGGTAAATAATTAAGAGAATATGGAGTTGACTGAAGAACAGACAAATAGACTTATGCGACAAAATAAATAACACAGATAAGGACTCACATAGATATTGATTTGTGCAAAAGTTAGCACTTCAGAGAATTGGGAAAAAGAATAGTCCATTTGATAAGAAGTGTTAGTCAATTGGATAGCTATATGGGGAAACAAATGACCTCTTCCTCATGCCTTCTTGGAAAGATTATTTCCATATAGATTTTAGATTTTAGTCATAAATGTGAAAGGAAAAACAAAGATAAAGATAATATAGAAGAATATTTTCATGACAATTGGTAGGAAATAGTTTGTTTAAATTAAAAATAAAAGCATTAATCATAAATTTGTTAAATTGACTACTTCAAAATTAAGTAAATCTTATCAAAACACACCATTTGAGAGAGTGAAAAAGCAGACTATCGAGTGGGAGAAGTATTTATATCATCTATAACTGAACCCCAAAATAATATAAAAGATTCCTACTGATCAATAAGGAAAAGACAGATAACCCAGCATGGAAAAAAAGGCAAGAGACTTGAACAAGTACTTCACAAGAGAATCTCCAGGGCCGATAGATATAAGAAAGAGTTTGATATCATCAAGGTTCTGGATAGGAAAACAGAAGCCACATTTGTATTTGGGGTATGAAGGGCTTTAGTATAGGGAATTAGAAATTTATACAACCATTTAAAGAGCTGGAGAAGTAAAGCTCAGAGAATTCCCACTGTCTCTTAGTAAAGTGAGCAGTGCTCAAGAGCTCCTCAAGAACAAGGCTGCCATGGTGTCTTGCTTGGTTCAAGGTTGCCTGGCTGTGACCTCTGGAGAATACGACCTTTCCTTCCCTTCTTAGAATCATCTCTCAATGTCAGACTTCAGTCTAGAATCAGACAGACGGGAAGTTCTTGCATTGTAATCTCTGGCTTCTCCTCCATGTTACAGAAAATATCTTGGTAGGGATGCCAAGCTGACAACTGATAATTTAGGACAATGTCCAACCTCATTGGCATTTGAGGAAATAAAAAGTAAACCTGCAAACAGGTTTGCTACACACCTACCAGATGGCTAGAAATAAAAAGACTAGCAATCCTAAGTGTTGGTAAGGGTGTGAAGCAACAGCAATTCCAATACATTGTGAGTAGAAGTGTGAATTGGTAAAAACCATTTGGCATTGTCTATAAAGTTGAGCATCTACACATATCATATGACTCATTCCACTTCTAAGTGTATATCCAACAAAAGTGTGAAAACAGGCACCCAGGGCTATGTCCTATAATATCTACAGCTGTATTATTTTTAGTACGAACAAACTGGAGACAATCTCCAATAAATTGTAGAATGGCTAAATTGCGGTATACTCAAACCATAGACTACTATGTATAATAAAATAAGTAACCTATACCTATGTGTAGCAACAGGATGAATTTCACAAATGTTACGTTGTTTGAAAGAAACCAGAAAAAAGTATATATCTTATTATTTCATTTATATAATCTTTAAAAGTAGGCAAGGGTGAACTATGTGTTGGGAGTCAAGATACTGGTTATCCTCAGTGGGGAGCAAAGAGTAGTCATCAAAACAAGGAGGAGGAATACTCTGGTTACTGAAAATCCTCTGTTTCTTGGAAAAATTATTAAAATTGTAATAATTCAATGAATTGTACAATTATATTTTGATTGTTCCTCATGTCTTATGCATCATAATAACAAAGATAAAAACATTACAAAAAGCAAAAATGCAAACAAACAAAACATAAAAATTAGAAAAAAATATCTCACCAGCAGAAAACAAACAAGGAAAGGATACAATTTATTATCATTTTTCAAAATGTAACAGAAAGGAAAGAAACAAAATGTTCTTCCATGACTTGGTACAATTCCTAAATCTATCCAAACCACCACTGCCCAAATGTGGTACTGGAAATCTGGAGAAATTCTGAGAATTTTTCCTTATACTCTACAACTTGAAGAGAAGTGGGCTTGGGGAAAGTAGGCAGCTTGGAAGAAAATCAATGAAAACTACGCAAGTGCAGAAGCCCGTACTTACCATCGCTGCACACCAGAGGAGACAGAAAAGTATCACCCCGGCTCGCTGTTCCCTAGGGCTCCATTCTGAATTTGAGGAAAGGAAGAGAATACAGAAAGGAAAAGTCCAGTTAATGACCTAAAGGAAAGCTTTCAGGCTCTGAAAGGAAGATAAATATGCTTCTGAAGGTTATTTGTTCTTTTTGATGTAGAAAACCCCTAATAAAATGTATTTGAAGATATAGTAGAAAAAACAATTCCTTGATATGAGTTGAATTCATTTCTTAAAAGTTTATATAAAAGATAGAAATAATGAGATGTGTTCTGGCTCAGTCATTGAACCTCAAAGGTAAAGATTTTTTCAAGTTTGAAAGTGGAAGAAACAAGTCACCAGAAAAGACAGATCGGCTGGTCTCCAACATCCTCCCAGTGGCAGCCAGTATTAGAAGATAAGATATGTTAACCAGATGTTGAAGAAAAGAATATTATGTCCAGCTATTTTTCCATTCAACGAACAAATGTTTTTCAAACATGTTAAAAATTCAGGGAATATGATGAATTTTTGAGAGATGGCCAAAACTCTCATGATGTCTTCTTGAGAGAAAACCCAATGCCTGAATGATTAAATCTGGCAAATCAGAAGATGATTGGTGAGCTGGTAGCAAAAAGAGCAGTGCAAAAGCAGGAAACAGAAGGGCAAGGTCTAGAGCTTTCTGGGAGAAAAAATGTAAATCAGTAATTGTTTACCTAGTTATTAGACAAGTTTCTCAAGCTTGCAGCAGTTCAGGAATACAGATCTTCCAAACCCTTCTTGGGAGAAGAAAAAACTCTTACTTATTATTGAAACCTGTGGTAGGTAGAATTCTAAGATGGCCCCCTGAGGTTCCCAGCCTCCGCTATACACACACCTGCTCCCAGTTATTCAATTAATCACTAATCTGGGAACAGCTGTGATGAGTTTTGCAGACATAATTAAGGTTCCAAATCAGTTGATCTTAAAATATGGAGAGTATCCAGGTGGGCCAGACCTAATCACATGAACCTTTAAAAGCAGAGCATTTTCTCAGACTGATTACATAATAAAAAAAAGTCAGAGATTTGTAGCCTGGGAAGGATTTGGTTTACTGTTGTGGCTTGAAGATGGAGGGGCCATGTTACAACAAAGACAAGCAGCCTCCAGTTATTGCATGCAGCCCTGGTTGACAGTCAGCAAGTAAACAGCGACCTAAGTCCTACGGCTGTATGTATACAAATCCAGCCATCAATAAGAGTTGCTTGGAATCATGTTCAGAGGCTCTGGATGAGAACTCGACCTGTCCGATGTCTTTATTTCAGCCTTGTTGTACCCCAGCCCAGAACCTAGTCATGCTGTGCCACTCTTCTGATCTATGAATTCTGAGTTAATAAATGGGTGTTGTGTCAAGCAACTAAGTTCTTGGTAATTTATTACATGGCAATAGAAACCAAACAGAAAATCTAATCAGCCAAAAAACAGTTTACAATAAAAAGCTCAGGAACATAGAAGCAATGGTTAGAGGGTTGATCGGTGAATTTATATAAACTGAAATTATATCAGTAACCAATGACAACAAAAAGAAATCAATAGCAATTATTCACTCAGGTTTTTTCTTTAAACAAATTAAACAAAACAGGCAAATTTCACTGCCCTTGTGAAGTTTACATTCTAATGGGGAAGGGGAAAGCAGATAAAGAAAGTAAATAAGTAAAATGTGTGATATGTTAGATGGTGATAAGCACTCTGGAGAAAAATAAACCATGGAAGGTGGATAGAAAGTTTGGAGGGAGGGTTGCACTTCTATATCAGATGGTCAGGAATGGCTGCCCTCAGAAGGTGGTAGGTAAGTAAAGGCTGCGTGATGAGAGGGAGTGAGCCATGCAGAGATGTTAAAGCAAAGTGATTCTAGGCAAAGGAAACATCCAGTATAAAACCCCTGAAGCAGGAGTATGCCCAGCTTGTTTGAAGAGCTCAGTGTGCTGGAGTAAAGTAACAGTGAGATGAGGTGAAATGAGTACCAGGGCGAGGTGGTGCAGGGCCTTGTAGGCCATTGTTAAGACTTTGAAGGGTTTCCCTCAAAGCGTTGACATAACTGCATTGTTTTTATATGAGGATCGTTCCAGCTGCTGCACTGAGAAGTGACTGAGGGGGCACAGAGACAAAGTAGAGAGACCAGTTATGAGGCAAAGATCCAGGTAAGATTGATGATGACTTGCTCCAGGTTGGTGGCCATGAAGCTGCTGAGAATATGGGCAGATTCTGGATGTGTTTAGGGCAGGTTTTAAGCTCCTGGAGAGCTGGGTGTTGGGCGTACGAAGTTTGAGATGCTTATTAGGAAGTCAAAGAGTCACACAATGGAGTGTAAATGATATAAACCTTCATAATATAATTAAAAGCAAAACGAAAAATGAAACATCAAACAAACAACAAACGCCGAAAACACTGTAACAAATGTTAAGCTGTGTGGAAGAATGGGGGTAGGTGGTAGGATGAATTTGAATATTCAATTCCTCCTCTTTATACTAGGCAGTCAGTTATGATTGCCTGCAGCTGAGAAATTTGGTTAAAAAAAGGATATAACATCTTTAAGTTTTCATGACCATTTAAAATTTAGTTTGGAAAGATATTTTAGGTCATGGTATCTTTGTTGGTGAAGAAACAGTTACCAAAACTTCAACGATTCGTTTAGTTTCAATTCAGCTTTTTCTTTTAAATGAAAATAAAATAGTACGTAATAATTTTGAAAAAAAAGAAGCAAGTACAATTCTATTTGAATAATATTACTTTGGTCTCTCAACCTAGCTATCTATACCTCTATATTTATGTATATACAGAGAAATGTCTGGAATTAAGGTCACTTAAATTTAATAGTGATTATTTCTAGATGATGGAATAGTTTATTGGGTTTTTCTGAACTTTATTTCTTATGTTGAATGGTTTTGATATTTTTTAAACATGCAAATTTTATAATCAAGTAAATATACATGTTACTATATTTAAGGGTAATGACAAAGCCGATTTGTTCCATGAAGAAAGTTTCTTGAAATGCTTCTCTAAAACATGTTCTCTCTTTATTTCTCTAGGTCACTTTTTGAAAATTGCCATTTCAAAAAAAAAACAAGATTGGGGCCAGCCCAGTGGTGTAGTGGTTAAGTTTGCATGCTCCGCTTCAGTGGCTGGGGGTTCACAGGTTCAGATCCTGGGCATGGACCTAGCACCATTTGTCAAGCTATGCTGTGGTGGCATCCCACATAAAAAAAGAAAAATAGAGGAAGATTGGCACAGATGTTAGCTCAGCAAAAATCTTCCTCACACACACACACACACACACAAAAGCAAGATATACTATAGATTACTATGTGATTTAACTAGATTAAGAATTTGGAACAAAATATAAAAAATAACATCATAAGAGTCAGGGAGTTAAAAGTGACTTTCAGATGATGATGTCATTGTAGAAAGAGCTCTGGTCTCATGGCTAACAAGAATCTGGAATGATCTTCAAACCTTAGTCTTTGAATAAACAACTATTGGCCATAGATTTAATTTATTTGGTAAGTCTAACAACAAAATATCATGTAAATTATGATTCAGAGTATATACAAATTTTTTTTGTTACTTTAGATTTGTTTATAAGGCATTTTACAAAGCTTCCAAAAATATTTATTTGATATGTTGGAAATTCATTCTTAAAATTTGCTTTATTTTCCTATTTCTGGGAATTTAAATGGTATCTGCATCAACTACGTTTAAGGTACCATGGGGGGTGACTTTCTCTTAGGACAAGTTTTCCCTTCAGCAACCCAGGCTCTGAATTAATAATGGCAGTCAGCCAACCAATCTCATGGATTAGTCTAAAATATCTCTTGCTTAATAAGCAAAATGTCAACGCCCTAGATATTAAAGTGTACTTAATTTAATTTCCTCTGCCTAAAAATAATCAACACCTCTCCCCATAACTGGAGAAAAGCATTTATATTAATGAGTTACTCTGTTGACATCCATTAATACCACCGATTTATATTAATTGCTTTTCAAAAATAGTAGTATTTGTGGTTTCCAGGACCACACACAAATCATATTCAACAGTACTTAAAATGGATTATTGTGTGGACTTGGAATTGCTTTCTGTAAATATTCTATGAACTTGTGACGAGATTAATGTTGCAAGCGGTTATGCTTTACACATTTTGGTTGAGAAATTTTCCCTCTCTTCTGCATCATTTCAGCTATTTGGTTTCATAACACTTTCCAAGTTTTTAAACATGTGCTGGCAAACAGGTCCTCATCTTGAACCGTGAACACACAATTTAACTTTTATGCTGTATGAATAAAAATACAGCCTTATAAGTTACATTTCTGGAGTTAAGAATTTTCTTATTTGCATTGATGTTGTTTATAGATCCAAAAACCAAACCAATTATAAAATAAAAAAATAAAGTCAGAATGTATTAAAGAAAACCACTAAGTCAAAATATTTGGTTGAAAGATTATTGTTCTTATTTTCTAAATTGCAAAGTTTAATATATGCATTTTCCATCTCCCTTAGCATTTTTAAATGTTTAGTAAATAGCGCTTGGGATAAATACTGCGTTTATACAGTTATCACTTTCTACTGAGGTAGTGGTTTAACACAGACAGAAAAAATCTAGATGTCTTAAAGGCTAAAGTTGCACATGCTTGTGAGCAAAAGTGTCTTGGAGATAACGGAATAAAGTCAGTGTCTGACAAGGGTGTTTGGGGTGCACATGGTTTGATTAACCTAACGCTGGAGGTTTGATGGGATTCACACGTTTCTGAAATTTGGGGTTCCTCAAGGATCAAGTGTGACCCAGTGGAGGATGTCTTCTGTGGATTGCTATTTAGAACAAGGCATAAGGGAGGAAGGAGCTGAAGACCCAGTGACATAGGAGGGACCTGCCCCTCTTTTGAAGTCTTGAGTGAAGACCCTGACCCTTAGCTATTTTGGGTAGCCTAGTTAGTAATGTCAGCATACTGGAGGATCTGCCTCCATTCTCTAGCTGCATTGAATCCAATTACACTGGCTGCTTTCAAGAAAATATATTCTGCTGAGCTCAACTGCCTTTCCTTTATGGATTGGGAGATCTATATGCTTGACAATATAAAAATAAGAATTATCTCTATGAAAAAACACCATGGAAACAAAGTTAAAAGGAAAATAATAGATTAAAAAAAAGTAACAATATATAATAGAAAAACAAAATAACTAGAGTATTTCCTCACTCTATAGGCAAAAAACATCACAATAGAAAAACAGGCAATTTTGGGGGGTGGAGGGGAAGAAGATTGGCCCTGAGCTAACATGTGTGACCAAACTTCCTGTTTTTGTTTTTCTCCCCAAAGCCCCACTACATAGTTCTATGTCCTAGTTGTAAGTCCTTTTAGGTCTTCTATGTGAGATACCGCCACAGCATGGCTTGATGAGCGGTGTGAGGTCCACATCCAGGATCCCAACCTGGGAACCCTGGGCCGCCAAAGTGGAGAACACAAACTTTGCTGCACCACCTGGCTGGCCCTGAAAAAATTTTTAAGAGGCCGTCTGTAACAGAGGAAATACAAGTAACCAAAAATGTGTAACAGATGGTTATCTTAACTAGGAAGCAGGGAAATGAAAAGTAAAACAACTGTGGAGTATCTTTCTCTCCCATCATATTGAGAAAAAGTTTGGTAATATCAAGTGTTGATGAAGATTCTGGGAAATTGTCTCTTATGTGTTGACTAATTTAAATTGCTTCAGTTCTTTTTTACAATATATACTGGCAGTATCCAAGTTATAAATACTAATAATGTACATTTCTGTTACATAGTTGTATCGATTACTCAATATCCACATCCCCTTCTTTTTTGTAATAAAATTCTGATATTCCTTTGGGAGTGTACGCCATCTTCATTGGATTAAATCTTGTTGGAACTCCCAATCAAAGTACCCACCCTCCTCAAAGACAAGGGATTAGCATGTGATTTTAAAAAGTCTACTTTTTGCCCTTCTCCTTGGAATCTGAATCTTGGTCAAAATTACAACAGGACCTAAAAACATTGGAGTGCTAAGGAAATTGTCCTCTTCTAGATTTCATCAGTCTAAAACGCCATGCATGCAAGATACACCATTATTGTATGTATATATACACACGCACATATGCATACATATATATATCACACACATATCTTGGAAAATGATGAATTGACACTCTCTCTAATCCATCCCCATGGGGTTCTTCCTTGCTTTGCCCATTTCATATTTATACACCCGTCTTCTAGGTGGGAGGGAATTTTTGTTTTTTGGTTTTATTTTAATTTCTAGTTGTATTGCACTGAGATCAAGGGGTGTTTATGAAATATTTCTACTTCATGGAACTTAGGGTTTTTTTATGTACTTTGATATAAGGTCAATTTTTGTGACTATTCCATGTGTGCTTGAGAAAAAACATATTCTCTTTTATTGGAATATAGCATTTGCTATATACCCAAAAAGATCTATCTTATTGATTATGTTGTGTAGATCTTTTATGTCATTTATTTTTTGACAACTTGTTCTTTTACTGAGAAGGATATATTAAAGTCTCCTATAATTAGTATGCTTCTATTTACTTCTCATTACATCTCTTGTAGATTCTCTTTTATGTAGATGGTTGCTGTGTTAGTTGGTGCATAAATATTCATAACTAATATCTTCACTGTGGAATATACATGGGTTTTAACATTAAAAATGGTCATTTTTCAGTTTGGTTAATGTTTTGCCTTGAATTCTACTTTTAGTAATATCAAGATCTCAACTTCTACTTTCTTATTTATTCCATTTGCCTGGTATATATTTGTCTGTTTACTTTATTTTTTTATTTACTGAATTCTAGATGGGTCTTTGCAGAGACCAGATTTGACTTCTGCTTCATGAGAAAATTTGAAAATATTTCTTTTAACAGGCAGGTAAGGCCAGTCACATTTTTGGTATAAGTGGTATGTTTAGTTTCAATTCTGTTGTATCATCTATGTTTTATATATATATGTTATATTTACCATGTTTCTTTTTTTCTTTGATGTGTCCTTTTTTCTTTTTTAAAAAAATTCTTTTGGTATGCAAGAAACTTTATATTTTATTCTAGTGGTTAATTTTGCATGAAATTTTTTTTGTAATGCCTTTGATTTTTTTCTGTATTTAACCTTTTGATATCTACAATATCAGTTTTAAATGGTATGTTTTGATACCCACCTATTACCTATACAAAAGTTAATAATACTAGTCTACTTTTCACATTCTCTTTCCAAATTTTTTTACTTGCATTCTTTCTACTTTGTCAGAACATATAATATTTAGAAATTATTCTCTACTTATGACTCTACTACGATTTAAGTCTTAGCTTTTCAGTTGAATATGTGAAATACTATCAGTTCCTTTGCAATCCGCTTTAGTGTGGGTGTAGCTCACCCTCTAGTAGATTTTTCAAGAAGGGCACATGTGTAGAGTCTTCCCTAAGTTCTTGCATGTTTCAACTGTGTTTCTCCAGCCTTGATCTCTGAAGACAGCTTGACTGGATATAATATCTGTGGTTTGCCTTTTCTTTTCTTATACTTCTTGAAATGCAGTTCTACTGTTGTCTTACTTTGTATGTTGTTTTTGAGAAGCCTGATACTAATCTAATTCTCTTGTCTTTGTAAGTTAATTCCTCAAAACGAAGGCCTGAGGTTTGTTTTCTTCATCTTTAAGCTTTAATAATTTTACCAGATTGTGTCTTGGAGTTGGTTGTTCCTGGTCCATTTCCTAGTCCTGATATTCTGTGCACTTGCAATATGAAGATTTAGATTTTCGTGTGTCTCTGAAAACTTCTCTTGTGTTATAATTCCACATGTTATTTCTATTAATTGATTTTTCTTCTTCAGAGATAGCAGTTATATGCATCTTGAATATGCTTTGTTTTTCACTTTAACCAGTTTTCCTCTGACAATACTTTTTTCCCAATGCTTTTTCATTCTTTCTTTGTCACATTTTCATGCTCTTGGTTATGTTTCTACCTTCCTTCAACTACCTTTACTTGATAAAATTATCATTAGACTCTCTTCTACCTTGGCCCCACCTTGTAATTTCTTCTTCACTTATGATATGACTTTTGTCATTTTCTTCTATTTTTTTTTTTACCGCATCACGAACTCTAAGTACATTCTTTTTCTTTTTGTTTTTTTTTAATTGCAGTAACATTGGATTATAACATTATATAACTTACAGGTGTACATCATAATACATTTCAAATTCTGTGTAGATTACAGCGTGTTCACCACCCAAAGACTAATTACAATCCATCGCCACACACATGTGCCTAATCACCCCTTTCACCCTTCTCCCTCCCTTCTTCCTCTCTGGTAACCACCAATTCAATCTCTGTTGCTATGTGTTTGTTGTTGTTTTCATCTACTTATGAGTGAGATTATACAATATTTGACTTTCTCCCTCTGACTTATTTCATTTAGTGTAATACCTTCAAGGTCCATCCAGGTTCTCACAAATGGCCAGATTTCATCATTTCTCATGACTGAGTAGTATTCTATTGTATATATATACTGCATCTTCTTTATCCATTCATCCCTTAATGGCCACCTAGGTTTCTTCCAAGTCTTGGTTATTGTGAATAATGCTGCAATGAACATAAGGGTGCATGTATTTTTATGCATTTGTGTTTTCAAGTTGTTCGGGTAAATACCCAGCAGTGGAATAGCTGGATTATATGGTAGATCTATTCTTAAATTTCTGAGGAAACTCCATACTGTATTCCATAGTGGCTGCACCAGTTTGCACTCTCACAAGCAGTGTATGAGGGTTCCCTATTCTCCACATCCTCTCCAACACTTATTATTTCTTGTTTTGTTAATTATAGCCATTCTGACTGGAGTGAGGTGATATCTCATTGTAGTTTTGATTTGCATTTCCCTGATAGTTAATGATGTTGAACATCTTTTTATGTGCCTATTGGCCATCTGTATATTTTCTTTGGAAAAATGTTCAGAATTTTTGTCCATTTTTTAATAGGGTTGTTGGGTTTTTTTGTTATTGAGATGTATGAGTTCTTTGTATATTTTGGATATTAACCCCTTATCTGATATGTGGTTTGCAAATATCTTCTCTCAATTGTTAGGTTGTCTTTTCGTTTTGTTGACGGTTTCCTTTGCTGTGCAGAAGCTTTTTAGTTTGATGTAGTTCCATTTGTTTATTTTTTCTATTGTTTCCCTTGCCCGGTCAAACATGGTGTTTGAAAAAATGCTACTGAGACTAATGTCAAAGAGTGTTCTGCCTATGTTTTCTTCTAGAAGTTTCATGGTTTCAGGTCTTACATTCAAGTCTTTAATCCATTTTGAGTTCACTTTTGTGTATGGTAAGATAATGGTCTGCTTTCATTCTTTTGCATATGAAGTTGTGGGACACATGTGATATTGTTTATTCTCTTTGTTGGTTTTTTATTTACCATAGTTCTCCAAACTTGGAAGTTCCAAGTGAATCATGTTTTGAATAACAAGAATAGGAAAGCCTGAGTCTCATGACATCATTGAACAGCTGAGCCAAGTTGGAGACATCACATATCTAGACGTTTTTTGTTGTTGTCGTTCTTGTTGAGGAAGATTCACCCTGAACTAATATCCACGCCAATCTTCCTCTATTTGGGGTCACTGTCACAGCATGGCCAACTGATAAGTGGTGTAGGTCCATGCCTGGGAACCTAACCTGGGCTGCTGAAGCAGAGCACACTGAACTTAACCACTAAACCAATAGGCCATGGGGCTGGCCCCACATGTTTAGACTTTTTGGTGTAGTAACAATAAATGTCCTATTGGTTGAGCTTTCTGTCACTTGTAGTCAAATACATTTTAACTCATATTTCGCCCCTGTACTGATCTCTAGAGCCAGCAGGATAGAACTGGTTTACATCAATCAGAATCCATTCTTAATAACAGGATGGAGTTAAAATGTTGTATTATGCCCTGGAAAGTGGGAGAAAGGATGCTGGATAGTAAATAACAGATGACTAAACATGTGTCTTAGAAATGGAGTCTCTGAATTGTTTTAGAAAAACAAAAAATAAAAACCTGCTCAATGAGATAGAAAAAGAAAATGACCAGGTAAATACATAAGAAAGTGAGTGATGTACTGGTTTGATGGGAAGAGATCAAGAGGAAACAGAAAAAAATGAAGACTTCCAGTCAAGAAATTTAGTTTTCTCTCTTGGGAATTGCTTGAGTTCGACATGTTTCCTTTATGGAGAGTGTGTCAGGGATGCATCCAAAGATAGAAGCAGGAGATGAAGAGATGATCTTACACCAGTAACTAGGTGGTAGAGGGAAAGCTCAGGTGGAGCAAATTTGAGAAAGTGTTTGTGGCTGCTTCAGACTGCAAACTTGCGAGCATCATCCCTAGGGAACATGTGAGTTACTCATCTCAGTGAAGACATTTCTGATATGACTGTGGGAGGGGTCTAAAACCAGTAGTATCATGCAGTAGTGTCTTTAAAAGAAAAAGAAGCAGTTTCAACACAGCATCAAGCAGCCCTCAAATCTTGCATGCCAGTACAGAAAAGAGATAAATTACCTATAGTAGCAGATAAGATGAACAGATTTTCAGATTGATGGTATCTAGGAAATTCTCAGATTTAGAATCCACCTACTTAATGTTTAATGTATATAATAAATGGAATTGTTCTGTTAAATAGATACTAAATAAAGGGTAAAGTTTTGTAGTTTATTAAACTTCTGTTCAGGAGAACTAGGAAAGGAAGTGGGAATAAAATAGGCCTTGATGTTGATTACCTGGGAAGATTTAGGTGGCACGTATCCTGATTCAGTTGTGAAATAAGTAATGTTAATAAGCAATTTTGCAAAACCGCATGTCTAGGAAACATCTTAAAACAGTTTAAAAAGTTTACAAATGATTTACAGTATAACATTTTAAATGTTTTGTTATTCAAAATATTAACATAGAAAGTGTTAACTGTATAAGACTCAAGTTGCTTATCAAATTGTTTAGTGAAATCATCACTCCAAGAAGAGAAGCATAAATTAAAAGAAGAGATGGTTTTTGTGGTAGGCTAAATAATGGCCCCCAAAGATATAAGATCCTCATCCCTGTAATCTAAATTTACATTTGCAAATGTTAATTTATATGGCAAAGACTTAGCAGATGCGATTAAGGATCTTGAGATGGGGAGATTATCTTGGGTTGTCAGTGAGTCCTAAATGCAATCACATGGATCCTTAGAGCAGTAGAAGGAGATTTGACTGCACAAAGAAGAGGAAAAGGCATGTGATCATGGTGGCAGAGAGTGGAATGATGTGGCCATAAGCCAAGGAATCCCAGCAGCTACCAAAAACTGGAAAGGCAGGGAACAGACTCTCCCCAAGAGCCTTCAGAGAACATGGCCCTGACAGCGCATTGGTTTCAGTTCAGTGATACTGATTTAGGACTTCAGGCCTTCAGAACTGTGAGAGAATAAATCTCAATTATTTTAAGCCACCAAGCTGGGGGTAATTTGTTATAGCAGCCACAGGAAACCAATACAGTTATCAAAGTCCTTATTTTTTAAAGCAATCTCAATTTTGCCACCTAAGAGATGATGCATTGGAAATCATCTAATGAGCTATTCTATTATATGTCATCTACAATTGTTTAACGTTTGGATGCCACTGGTTGTGGGAGAAGATAAATAGAAATTCACTATGGAAGTTCAAATAAGTCTGTATTTATCTTCACATCTGTTGTAAACCTTTTGCATCAACTTCCCAGAGATAACCACTAAAAATCCAACCAAATCAAATCAAATCTGGTAGACTCGTTAAATAATTAACAAGAAAAGATATTATAATGGTTTTAAAAGGGGCTGCATTATAATATTCAAGTGTGTCACCAGGTGCCCTTCAGCTCATGAGAAACAGATGCTTTCAATTATTCATCTCCTCAGCTACCTTTGATTTTATGGGTCTATTTCTTCAAAGCCAGAATAGTCCATCTTTTAAAATTTCTTTTCTAAATAGCTATTGCCAGATTTTCTGTGGTTTAGTTTTTTAAGTGGCTACATATTTAAATAACATATTTGAAATTATAGAAACCCTATAGGAACTTTCTAGAACTCTAGGTTCTAAAGAAGTATTATCAGAAGACTCAGATAAATGAAAGCAATCTAAGGAATAATTGATAATCTTTAGAATCTTGAGCAGATTCTAAAGAATGAGCAGAAAAGTATCAGCTGCTCAGGAACCCACCCCGAAAGAGAGCCTGTTGCAATAGGTAGAGGAGGATGGGATGAGCTGGAGATCAAAGAGCTTCCTGTGGCTATTCTGGGGACAGAATTCTGAGGCAACTCTTTGATTTGGGGCTTGCCCACCCACATGGCATTTTATGCCTCTCTAGAATGGCCACCCAAACTGAGCTTTTCTGAGTGCCTGACAACACACTGTGTTGTGGAAGGGTAAGGAGATCTAACCAACTTGGTTTTGCTTGCCTTGGAGAGTCATCACTAGGAAAAACATTGTTAAACTAATTAGAAGTTTAAAAAAAAAGAAAGATATAAGGGGGGTGAAAGAAAGAAAAAAAAGCAAAACAAAAAATCAAAACAGATTCTTAGTAAGAAAATATTTGAGGAAGTTGGAAAGGTCACATTCTTTTTTTGATCATTAATGAACCAGGATTTTTTATAATTCTGTAGTGGCCTTGAGGCACCATTTCTCTGGCTAAAGAGTGCTTGATTATGCTAAGTAAACAGAAAAATAAATTCATTGTAAAGTCCTGGGGGTAGGTTCTTTTCCTGAGGTGGGCATTAAGAAAGACTGGAATGATTTTTTTGCAGTGATTGAGATAATGAAAACAGTATTATAAAAATATGATGTATTTTTCTTCCTTTCTGCAATTAAAGTACAGAAGTAGCTTCAAAGTAACTAAGTCAGTTGGGACTTAGTACATGGGCTCTTAGGACCAAGCACGTATTCAGGAAGAGACGGAAATATTCTTTATGTGATACATGTGAGATCCAACTGAATAATTAAAGGGAGAAATAATGTATTTCTTTTTTTGTTTACTATTAATTTTTCAGAGGTTTAGGATGCAGATTGGAGGAAATTTCTTAAGCTGCATCAATTAATGATCAATGTGTCAATTAACTATGCAGAGAGGTTGAGCCAGTGATTATTTGTGCCAACTCCTTCCCATTATAGTGAACAAAGCTTAAACCAATAGGAATCATGTAGCTAGCTCAATACAACTAGGTCTGGGACTCAAATCTACGGTTTAAGACTCCCAGTAAATTATTTTTTTCAAAGAGCTGCTGTATTTCCCAAGATTGTTTAAATGGTAAAATCCTGCCCAAACTGGAGTCTTAGAATACTCCATTTCATACCAGACTAACATTCTAAAATATGCAGTCTGTAAATCCACGATGAACATATTTTAAAAAATAAGTGTTTCTACTCAAATCTGAGAAAGGCATAAATATACAGAATCTGTAGTCTCATATGCTAAAAATGCCAATCAGTTAATGTTTTCTGAGAGCTGGTTTGCCTCAGTTAGCAGTGTAAGCAATCTCTCTGGGGAGTGAAACTGTTTATTTTTGGAATCTGTCTTTTTACTTTCCTGCACACTTTAATCCTATGTGAGCACAGCTGAAATGAATAGAATAATATAACTGCATCTATAGTATTTACTAATGTTACAAATAAAACTTTTTTAAGTATTCAAATTACGCTTTACATTCTTCCTCAAATGTTTTTTGAACACCTTCTTTCTCCTATATGACAGTCACTTTGGACTCTGGTACCTAGTGCCTTCTAATACCTTCCAAAAGCTTCATATGATCATTACAAATGGTTTACGTACAAATGCTTTATTTCTTAACCCCTTAACTCCAGCCTAAGAAGACTGTCTTTCCCTTTCTTCCCTTTGCTGCTCAAATCATTTTGGGTTAGGGTGTCAAAAGATTTGGTGTGCTTTTCTTTACAACTAATGTTTACATTTAAACTCTTGCCATCAAGTCTTCATTTAGCGTTCTTCAAGCTGGGTCTGATTGAAGAAGCTGCTTCCACAAATTCTGAGAGTTCTCAAGGAGAATTTAAAAGTCGATCATTTGATGATTATCTTTAAACAATATCTTAAAAATAGCATAAGCATGATCTGAATGCCCACTAAATAGCTTAATATTTCCTATAATTTTAGCCCCAGAGTTTGTGTTTTCGATTCTATTGGTACAAAATAGCATAATTTTAATGTCTCTGGCTAACAAGAAATAAACAGTCATGCACTTAATAGTAAACAATGAGTTTGCACTAAATGATGCCCAAATGTCAGCAGTGCTTGCCAAAAGGTTTTATAGTAATTAGGATTGAGAAATGGTAGGAGAATTCAGTCATCTGGTACAGGGCTGCAAGCCGCAAATTAATTTTGGTAAAACAACATCAATGATCATATTGGATCAATTATTAATTTCAATATTACTAGCCTTGTAGCTTTGTTTAATTTTTAAATTTGCTTTGGCATGAGTTATAAGTACAAAAAGCTTATAACTAATTTTATGTTGTATATATTTTGGCAACATTTTAATAATTATTTTAGCCAGCATGGATAGCTTGTCATTGTTTGGTTGATTTGTTTGGTTTTATCTGTGCTTTCCTCAAGTTTAAGGGACACAAAGGGAAACAAGATAACAATATAGAAATCTAATATCCATCAGACAGATGGTCCTTTTGACAATTCTCAAATCACACAGCACCAGCAGTTGTTGTCTCCATATTTGGCTTTGGAAAAGGCGAATATGTAAGCAGTCAATCAGTCAATGTTTCTGAGCACGGCAGATTAAATGAGGAGGGAAATGTTAATTCTCCTCTTTCAAAATATCTGTATGACCATGTTCTCAAAAGGGACCTGAAAGCTCACCATCTATAAACCACAAAAAATTAGAGAAACTTTTCAACAATCTGATTTATTTCTGTTTACCTAAGCAAATCATTTTAGTTTCATGAAGATATTTCAGACTTTTACTTTACTTCAACAGGCTATCATGCATTAAACTGTTCTCCTCCACATATTCTGTTTTTTTTTTCTCATCAAGGCTGTGAACAGTATGAGCACAATATAAATGCTATAATTATGAAAATTCAGTGAAAATATTTAAAAGCACTCAAATCTTCCTGAAGTCATTTGGAAGTATTGGTTAATTTCTAAGAAAAATAGCTAAACCTGAAACCAGTAAATAATACTGAACTTTTTTCATTTCTTCTACTTACCATATCCAATCAAGTCATGAGTTCTATTAATTTCGCCTGTTAGCTATCTCTAAAGTCTCTCCATGTTCTTTATTTTCTTCTACCGCAAGAGCATTTCAGGCCACCATCCTTTTTTAACTGGATTATTGTGAGTGTCCCCTCTCTGACTGGTTTCCCTCACTCCAATATCGCTCATTTCTAAGCCACTCCCTACAATATAGTCTGAACTCAGCATAAAAGGCAAACTTTATTATTTTATCAATTATTTGCCCTCCAATGTGGTAAGATAAAGCACAATTTTGTCAACAGGGCTCATAAGGCCCTCATGATCCATTTCTATCCACTCCAGCCACACTGTCCTTTCACCAGGAGTCGGAATCAATTCGATGACACTAACAACATCCACAAAAACTTTGGAATAAATAGTGGAGCATTCTTTTAAGAGATGATGTATATACCAATACCACCAAAGGATGATATTTGGTGGCAAAATACAAATATCAACTACTCAGAATTTTAAAATGATTTAGAAGAGTCATATTCTGAATGTGGAGAACTTTTAGGAGTATATTACACAATTTATTTTGTGTATAGTTTCCTTTTTGTCTATGCACAAGAATAACGAGTTACAAAAATCTTTGTGCAAAGAAATAGCCATTTCAAGAAATGTAAAATAAAAATTCTACATGATAAGCAAACATTGTTATAGTTTAATTAGGAGTATTTTTTCTTTATTAATGGTAAAATTGATTGCCTCTTTGATCCAAAGGAATTTGCATCTGTGGTAGTTTGCATCATTTGGCTCCAATTCTTCAACACTCCCTATATCCACACCCTTTGCTTATAACTTTAAAGTGCCCACCCACATATGTGGGTGACCTGCTCTGCCCCTTGGCTCTGGGTTTATAATGTGACTTGATTTGGTCAATAGGATATTAGCAGACACGAGGCAGGCAAAGGCTTGAAAAGGTACATACATGTTTCCACTTGCTTCCTTGAACCTCCGTCATTGTCATGAGAACATGCCAGAACTAGTCTGCTGAAGGATGAGAAAAAAGTGGAGCAGAGCCAAGTTGCCCTAAAGTCTCCAACTTAAAGCAGCTTCTAACAGCTGACAGTCAGCCAGCTCTCAAGCATGTGAGGAAGACCAGTTCATATTAGCAAAGCCACATATCTGATCCACTGTTGACCCAGATGTATGAACAATTAGTGTATATTGTTATATGCCACTGAGGTTTTGTGGTTGTGTTTCTGCAGCATTATTGTGGCAATAAATAACTAGTATAGTTCACTTAAAATGGTGTGTTTTTAGTACTTTAACACGGCATGCCCCTTCCCATTAATTAATGGGAATGTTTGTTTATGTGGATAAGCTTTTCCAATGCAGTTCTAAAGTCCCTTAAAAACTTGTACTATATCTGGATAAACATATCATTCTTTCTTAGAAAGAATGAAAAGTATAGATGGGACTTCTTGACCATGGTTTTCCCTCACCCCTCGTCATTGGAAGTGGTATACATTTAAAATGTAGTAAAAGGAAGGTTTCAGTGCCAACAGGCCCTTTTTCCTATTCTTTTGCATTCTGATATTGCATTCAGTTCAACTAAATCAGCTCTACATGATCCAGGGGGTACTGACTTTGAGTTGACTGTGAATGCTAAGCTCTGTGCTAGGTATAAACAGATAGCTATGCAATCATCTGAACTAAGAGTTTTAAAAGCCCTAAATTCTAAATTGCATCTATCAATTGAAAAGTAATCATGGGAGGGGAAATTTAAGATTTGTCTGGAATTTACTAAGTGTCATCTATCAATTGAAAAGTAATCATGGGAGGGGAAATTTAAGATTTGTCTGGAATTTACTAAGTGTCAGGCATTTTAACTCTATCATCTTTCTAAATTCTCATAGAACTTAAGGGAGACTAAGAGGAGTGGAGAATGTTTCTGTCGGTCCAATACCCTCCTTCTGTTAATAACACCTGCTGTTTCTTCTGGAGGAATTATGCTTTCTCCATTCCATGTGGTCCTGGTGGGAATTTCTATTCCTGTGCCTTTGTCACCTTCCAATTACCCAGAAGGGTAACTAGGAGGCCCAAGATGGCTAAGTAAAATACACTGAACTCCTGGAGATAATATGAGTCTTCAATGAGATTTGTTATATGTAGTGGGTCAGAAAGAGAGGATCACTTTTGAACCACTGACTAGCAGGATGTAGGCTTGAAACTGTCAGCACCCATGATTCCTGACACAAGGCCATACCCTGCCTGAGAATGAAAGCTGTGCACAGAAAGAAGCAGAATCCACGGATGGAGACACAGTTCCCTGAGAACATTATTAAGCCCTTATATCCAGTCTATTTGGTAGATCCCATTATTTGAACTAATAAATTCCCTTTTTTTTCCTTAAGCTTATTTGAGTTTAGTGTCTGTCACTTAGTGAAAGAATCCTGAGTCATTGGGGAGTATTATCCTCATTTTATGGAAAAGGAAACTTATCTTCCAAAAGTCACATGACTTGTCCATGGTCTCATGGGTAATAGATAGAGTTAGAATATGATCATAAGTCTGTCCACTGATCTTTGCATAACTGCATTTTTAAAAAATGTACATACAGTAAAACTCACCCTTTAGCTGTACAGTTTTATGAGTTTTGACAATTGCATAGATTTGAGCCACCTTTACCATGTCCATCACCCCACGAATCCCCTCATGTTGTTCCTTTGTAATCAAACCCTCCCCCTACTCTTAATGCCTGGCAACTAGCGACCTGTTCTCTGTCCCTAGAGTTTTGCTTTTTCCAGAATATCCTATAAATGAAATCACACAGCCTTTTGAATCTGGCTTCTTTTCACTTAGCATAACGCATTTGAGATTCATTCATATTGCCACATGTTATCAACAGAAATGTTTTATGAAAGCATGCTTACAGCAGCATTTCAATCACATCCTCATTAGTGTGAGGAGAACATATGCAAGTTTTAAAAAGAGAAGTGGAGAAGCATACTGGGTTGAATAGTATTCTCCCAAGATTTATATCCAGTCGGAATCTGTGAATGTGACCTTATTTGAAAATAGGGTCTTTGCAGATGTAATCAAGTTAAGACAAGGTCATACTGGATTAGGGTGGGTTATAATCCAATGACTGGTGTCCTTATATAAGGGAGAAATTTGATCACAAAGACACACAGGGAGAATTCCGTGTGACAACGAAAGCAAAGATTGGAGAGAGGAAGTTGCAAGCCAAGGAGTACCTGCACCACAAGAAACTAGGACAGAAGTATGGAACAGATTCTCCCTCAGAGACTACACAAGGAAGCTACCTTGCTGACACTTTGATTTCGAACTTCCAGCTTCTGGAACTGTGAGAGATAGATTTCTGTTGTTTGAAGCTGCTTAGTTTGCGGTCATTTGTTGTGTCAACCCTAGGAAAGTAATGTAAGAAGGTATGAAGGTATTTGGCATTCCTTTCAAGGCAGTTTCCATCAAAGCAAGGGAGCCTGACTGAGGAGATAGGGTAGATGAAGACCAAGGTCCTTCGCTTCACAGTTCTGCTTTAGGATGAGCCTGACTGAATTCTAGAGCCAAATAGTAACAGCAACATAGGTACTGATATACGTTACTCTCAGTATCAAATTTATGACTAGTAACTAAAAAGTGAAACCTGTTTTTAAAATATGGTAAACAATGTAGAAACTTAATCCTGGCCTCCCATCAACTAATTTTAACATCAACTCATTCAAAGAAACCACGTTTCCATCCTGAAAAAAATCAAATGTTGAAGTTGGAGATGGGGTACCTTTCGTCAGCCTTTTTATTAGAAACTTCCAGAAGATTATAGACTCAGGAAATTAAGTATTAAAATTTAATTAACTTTCCAAGTCACATGAAGAAAAAACAAAGTAAAGGAAATCCACATTCCTTTAGAGAAGAATTCTTCTGAAGTACGTTTTAGTCTGCTGCTTGGGTTTTAGCTACAAACAAATGAGGGAATATTTTTAATAGACAAAAAATGTATAGCATTTTAATACTTAAGATGTGGAACCAAAAGATAAGAACGAATGAGCAAATTAGTCATGAGCAAATTAGCATTTTAGATAAGCCAAGAGAATGGATTTGTTTTTCTTAAGAGACATTTAAATTATGTCTACGAAATGGTGATATTGTTGATTCAGCTAAAAACATCACTCTAACTTGTAGTAATCAGGAAAATCTGTGATTCTCAAACCTGGTTCCCTATCAGACACCCCTGAACAACCTAAAAAGAAAGATTCTTCTGCCTCACTTCCCACATTCTGATTTGGTAAGTCTGGACTGAGGCCCAGGGAATCTATTTTATTTTTTCAAATTCTCCAGGTCATCCTGATGGGCAATCAGGTTTGAGAACCATTAACACAGAGACCGCTCTCACAGAAAGAAGCTTTGATCTCCCAAAGCCTGGGGAATTAGAGCTGGGGTCATTCCAAGGTCAAATACCAAAAGCAAAATATTAGAATGGAAGTAATCTAATACTTAGGGTCAAGAAATAGAGGCAGGGCCCCAAAGGGAAACCAGGATCCAGGGTGGAAGCAAGTTTCATGAAACAGGAAGGGAGGTCAGAATGCCAACACAAAATCAGATTCAGAACATAAGATTGTGAGGCAGAACACAGGAAGCCCTGAGATTCAGAATTTGGTGCTCAGTCTGGCTCAGGACTCAGAGAAGGCTTTACCTGTACCAGCCTCCTGTCTGTAGAGTCATGCTTTTATGCAAATTCTTCTTTTAGAGTGTCAGCTCATTTAGGGTTAAACTACTCTGTTTTTTCAGCATCTAGAAGCTTGCTTCAGTGTTTAGCATTAGATTGAGTGATATAAACTGACGTCTCCATAAACCGAAATTACCTATTAGGTGGTACTATTTTAATGTAATAACAATGTGTTGTACGTGCACATACAAGCTCGAGTGTGTGTGTCTTAACGTATGTGTGTATACTTTTTATAGAACCTTCAAACAGTGAACTCTTGCTTAACAAGTAACATTTATTCCATGCTATTGAACTTATAATGAAAACCTTCTAAAAATGAATTCTCAACTTTAGGTAAATTGAAAGGACAGTTGTTATTTCTTGGGTAACAGTAAGACATTTATTTCTTTATAATTTGTTTTCATTCATAAAAAGGACAAAGCACAGTCCTATACTACTCCATTGAAAAAATGATAAAAAATAACTAAAAAAATCAATTCAATATTTATCAGTATCAAATAAAACTACTATCACCTTTCCTGAAATACAAAGAAACAACAGATGTCTCTATATCTATATAAAGTTTAATTAAGAATCTTGCGTCTTAAAGCAGATGATACATTAGTTAGTTTGACAACAGTTTAAAACTGATGGTCCCAGTCAAATTTGTACAATTGTATGAGGAAATGAAAAGCTTCAGTTATCAGTGTATGAGAGATTTTAATCTACCTTATCTCTGTCACAAATTTGAAATTAAACAATCTCCAAAGTCTGTTTTCCTCTTACCTTTCTGAACCATTTCATGCAAAATCTAACCAGTTTTGCTCTTTATTACCATACATTAGAAAATAAAAGGCAAGCATGCATTTGGCAAAAGATTTAGTTGTTGTCGATTATATAAAAATGCCCAACATGGGTCACATTGCAAAAGGAAAACCCCAAAGTGTAACAATGAAAACACAAACATTTGTACAGAAAGCTCACAGAGTATTTTTTTTCCTAAAGTATGAAGAGATTTTGTTTCTTTTCCAAATAATTAAATATTTTATGAAATCTGGTAATGATCTCAAGACTGTTGACATACTTCCACTGGGAAATCATCCATTTCACTTGTTTTTAAAAAGTTTCATTTTATAACAAAGAGTTAAATGTAAACTAATGAAATATTTATTGATATTTTCATAATGAAAGCTCTAAACATTTACACATAGATATATAGTACAAAAATTATACAAATTAAAGAAAAGGGGGTAAAGTAGTAATAGATCTATTTTGCTTCCTGTAAATATTTTTTTTACGAACCTATAAGGTATCCTTTCTAAAAAGATAAACTCTATCTCTAATTAGCTAGCAAAGTTGTGCTAATAAAATAGGATTATACCTCTTGAAGCATCAGACATTGCACTATTTCATGAGCCAGCTAATCCTTTATTACTCGATTTCTGTCACATCCACACTCAAACACATTTCCGTGCACACCATGGAGAATGAAGAAATGTGCATCTTCCTTTTCACAACTTACAAAAACCTAAAGCACCAACCCTTGGGAGACACCATTGGACAGACCCATTATTTGTCTCCTCCTGGCCTTCCAGTTTTGCATACTCTTCAAAGTACCATTAGCAACATATTGATTTGGTATTTTTAGCCAGTTACGGTATTGCATTGAGGCGGGAAATGAGTTTAAAACTGTTTAAAAAAAATAAGGAATACTGTATTTTTCCAACCTACAGGTGATTTCTTGATCCCATACCTTCAATAAAGAAATGAAGCACAAAAACAAAGATTCTAGAATATTATTAGATAATTCTGACATTCACTTAACTGTCATTATTCCTAGCTGTGTAAAGACTGCCACATCTCAGTTTAAAATTGGAAGCACTCTACTTTTCAAAATTCAACATTTCACGTATGAATAAATACAGCAATATGATGATACTCTAGATAACAGCTATGATTTTTGAGGTTTGAAACCGATAATAAAAGCATAAAATAACTTCAGAGTAGAATACAAAAGTAAAAAAAATCTTCATGTGGTATGTTAATTTCACTATTAAAAAACTAACTTAAAATTATTACTGATCCTGAAAATCAAACATTTAGAAAATTACACACTTCCAAAATGAGAATACTGATAATATGTTCTAGAATTTGGTTTTCAATATTTAAAATCTTTCAACTCATTCAGTCAAATGATTTGGTAATGGAATTGATGTCAAAATGTTTCAGTTATATTCTATGTCTTTTTCAAGAAAACTCAAAATGTCTTGAATGATAGGGGCCGTTTGAAAATATGCAGGACCCAAGACAGAGAGGATAATACAAGAGACTGTATTACTCTTACATTTACCACATACAATCAACATTTCAACCTCTATTTATTTCACAACTTGTTATTAAATTTAAAGCACCTGTGTATGGTGATTTTACTTTCACTCTACAGCCTATAGTATTGAATTGACACTGTAACTTGTCCCATTGGATTAAATCATGCAACTGTCACAGAATCAGGTTAAGTGGTTTATAAGGCATATTGGAACGAGTTAAAAATCATTTTAAATCCATTTAAAAGTTTATTCTTTTGGATGAAGGGGTTCCTGAATGCCTCAGTCATAATGTGTGTTGTAAATCAGTTGGATAGTTTGTTAAAGGATAATTTATTTGGCTTAGGACGGAGCCGCAGGAGTTGGAAGAAACTGTAGTCATCACAGGGATGAAGGGTGTCCTCTGAGCTGGGATGGAAACAGCAGCTGTCACACCACATTCAGAATTCCAAGTAGAGAAAGATGCCAAGGGCAGGCAGCAGTAAGCCGAGAAGACTTGGTAATATGGTGGATGCACCTATAAGTAAGCCAAAAATGTGCATATTATTTCATTGATAACAGTCACTATTGCTCATTTACCTTGCTCTGAGGAAGGCCATATACATAATCTCGAAAACTAAGTGGTTCCTTAAAAACAAAAACAAAAACAAATACAAACAAAAAAAGCTTCTCTTATTCTTAAGTGATTTAAGAAAAACAAAAAGGATTGATCAAGGATTTGGTGTGTGAGAACATGTGGACTGTTTATAAAATATGTTCATATAAATCATTTAAGATAATAAGATCACAAATATTTAAGTTTTCCCTATGATCCAGCAGTCTCAAATTCCTACCAGAAGGCACAGGTCAAGAAACATATATAAATAACTAAAAAGTCATAAGTAAGCTGTTTGAAAAAAAAGAGATGCAGTAAAAATGCTAATAATGTTACCTGGGATAATGACATCATAAGTATACTGAATAGATCTTGCACAATTTCATAGGCCAATGATTTTAAGACATTTAGGTGCTCATTATACACAATGATTTGAGGAATGTATTATTTTTGGAGGGGGCAGTGAGGAAGATTGGCTCTCAGCTAAGATCTGTTGCCAATCTCCTGCTTTTCGCTTGAGGAAGATCATCTTTGAGCTAACATCCGTGCCAGTTTTCCTCCATTTTGTATGTGGGATGTCACCACAGCATGGCTTTGTGAGTGGTGCATATTTCTGCACCTGGGATCTGAACTCGTGGACCCTGGGCTGCTAAAGTGCAGCATGTGAACTTAACCACTATGCCATGAGGCTGGCCCCTTGAGGAATGTATTTTTGATAATAGTAAATAACTTTCTATTCAAATTTTTATCTAAAGAACAATTACGCTGAGACATTATGCTGTGAATTAAAAATAAAATGATATAATATTCTACAGACTTAAATTATGTCTTGGGTGCCACCTAGAAGGGCTCTTCTTGTGGTCAGGTAAGTTTATGGATGAAGGTTGTGTCCACACTGGAGTTCTTTAGAAAGTGTTGGAAAGTGGGACCAAGAAGGCATACTCTTCCTTATAACTCTCCACACCTATTAGGTGCTATCTTCAGTGAACACACTGCTGGAATGAGTGACAGGCTAAAAAAATACAGTCAATAGCTTGTAAATATACCAGATTTGTGTCCATTTTTGGAAGTTTATTCTCTAAATTTAAAACCTTAAACCATCACTACCATATTAACAGTGGTCTAAAATAGCCCTTTTCTTGGAATATTCCTCTTAGGAAGGTTCAGGGCATTTCTCTTGAATCTCTGGTCATTAAAAGCACATTCATAGTTTGCATCATTGTGGAGTAAGCCCTTCCCTTAGACTCTCCTCCATATGACACAACGAAAAGGACATTCATAACTCCACAGAGGAGATTTGCACAACACAAAAGACATCTGAGAGACCCATACAGCCATATGTCTTAAAGTGGACGTGCTGGACCTCCTGAAGGAAGTGGAGGTAAGGGGATCATCTCTCCCTCCCAAATAGCATGGCTGTGTGAAAAGAGGGGGGAGAGGCAGTTCTCTGTGACAACACCTTCACTATCCAAGTTCCCTCACAGCCCATGAGAAAGCCCCACATAGATGTGGCTGAGTTATTGAGGGAGTGTCTTCATCAAGCCAGCACTCCAGGAAATCAGATAGTGAGGGCAGAGTGAGAACACCCCTGAGATTGCACAGGTGAAAGAAAGGGCCGCTCCCCCTCCCAGTGCTCCAGCTTAGCTGGTTGGCCAGAGCACCCACACATATATTAGAAAAGTGGCAGCTGTGAGTGAGTGAGCTGGAAATTGCAGACAGGCCCTGTCCGTATAGATCCTAAGGACAGGCACAGACACTAGGTGTCATTGCAGGCTCAGAATACACAGCTCTTGACACCCTCGAGTGGTGGCAGGTAGAAGCTGTGACCAAATACTATCACTATGTGAAGGCGCAAATCCATGCCATCAAATAGTATGAAGAAATATATTAATACTCTAGACCAGAAGGAAAATGGCAAGCACCCAGAAGGCACAGAAATTTATAATCTAAATGACAAAGAATTCAGAATAGCTATCATAAATAACTCAAGGAGCTACAAGAAAATACAGATAGACAATTCAATGAAATCATGAATAGAATTAATGAAAAGAGGAAATTCTTGACAAAAGAGATTGAAACTATAAAGAAAAACCCATCAGAAATGCTGGAGATGAAAAAACACAATGGGTGAGGAAAAGAAAAATCTGGACTCCCTGAATGGAGGACAGGATTAGCAGTCTGGAGGACAGAAATATAGAAGTGGTTCAGATGGGGAAGGAGAGAGAAGAAAGACCAAAAAGAAATGAATAAATTCTATGATAAATATCCAACTTAATTAGGAAATGCAACATAAGGATTATAGGTATTCAAGTGGGAGAAGAGAAGGAGAATGGAGCAGAAAGCTTGTTCAAAGAAATAATAGCTGAGAACTTCCCAAACTTGGGGTAGGAGATGCAAATACAAGTAAAAGAAGCTAATAAACTCCTCATTATATCAATGGAAAAAGACCTTCTCCAAGGCATGTAGTAGTAAAACTGTCAAAAGCCAATGATAAAGAAAAAATATTAAGGGCAGCAAGGCAGAAAAAAATAACCTACAAAGGAACCCCTATCAAGCTTTGAGCGGATTTCTCAGCAGAAACCTTACAGGCTAGGAGAGAGTGGAATGATACATTCAAAATTCTGAAAGACAAAAACTTTCAGACCAGGATACTCCATCTAGCAAAAATATCCTTCAGACATGATGGAGAAATAAAAACTTTCCCAGATAAACAAAAGCTAAAGGAGTTCATTGCTACAAGACCCCCCCAACACACACACAAGAAATGCTCAAGAAGTCCCTCATACCTGACAAAAAAAAGATAAAAGCTTACAAAGCCTTGAGCAAGGAGATAAATAGGCAGACAAAATGAGAAAATTACAGCTCTCTATCAGAACAGATTATCAAACAATTAACTACAACATTTAAGATAAAGGGAAGGAAAACATCGAAGATAAATATAATCTCATCATTCAAACCACAAACTCACAACACAAGATGGAATAAGCTGTGACAACAATAATCTAGAAGGGGAAAAGGAAAGGGATGGAATCAGCTTAGTCTAAGGAAATAAGAGGATATCAGAAAATGGACTATATCATCTATGAGATTTTTTTATACAAACCTCATGGTAACCACTAAACAAATAATCAGAACAGAGACACAAATAATAAATAAAGAGAAAACTGAGAAAACCATCATAGAGAATTACCAAACTGAATTGGTAGTACAAAATACACAGGACAAGAAACAATAGAAATACAGTACAACTGGAAAATGGGTAATAAAATGGCAACATTAAGCCCATATATCAATAATCACTCTATATTTAAATGGATTGAATTCTCCAATCAAAAGACACAGAGTGGCAGGATGGATTAAAAAACAAGACCCAACAATATGCTGCCTCCAGGAAACACATCTTGGCTTTACAGAGAAGCACAGGTTCAGAGTGAAGGGATGAAGATGATATTGCAACCTAATGGCAAACAAAAGAAAGCAGGTGTTGCCATATTTATATCAGACAAAGTAGACTTCAAGATAAAACAGACAATGAGAGACAAAGAGGGCAGTATATAATGATAAAAGGGGCACTCCACCAAGAAGACATAACACTTATAAATATCTATGCACCCAACACAGGAGCACCAAAGTACATAAAGCAACTATTAACAAATCTAAAAGCAGATATTAACAAGAACACAATAATAGTAGGAGACCTTAACACCCCACTTACATCAATGGATAGATCATTCAGACAGAAAGTCAACAAGGAAATAGTGGGTTAAGCAAAAAACTAGACCAGATGGCTGTAATAGATATATATAGAGAGAACAATTCATCCCAAAACAGCAGAATATACATTTTTCTCAAGTGCACATGGAACATTCTCAAGGATAGGCCATATGTTGGGAAACAAGGCAAGTTTCAATAAATTTAAGATTGAAATCACATCAAGCATCTTTCCTGACCATAATGCTATGACAAGAAAAAGCTGGGAAAGTGACAAATATGTGGAGAGTAAACAATATGCTACTGAACAAGCAATGGACCATTGAAGAAATTAAAGGAGAAGTCAAAAAACATATGGAGACAAATGAAAATGTAAATGCCATACCAACTCACATGGGATGCAGCAAAAACAGTCCTAAGAGGGAAATTCATAGCAATACCAGCCTACCTTAACAAACAAGAGAAATTTCAAATAAGCAATCTTAAACTATACCTTAGAGAATTAGAAAAAGAATAACAAAGCCCAAAGTCAGCAGAAGGAGGGGAATAATAAAATTTAGAGCAGAAATAAATGAAATTTAAACCAAAAAAAACCCCCATGAAAAACAGTAGAAAGGATCAATGAAACAAAGAGCTGGTTCTTTGAGAAGATACACAAAATTAACAAACCCTTAGCCAGACTCACTAAGAAAAAAATAGAGAAGGCTCAAATAAATAAAATCAAAAACGAAAGAGGAGAAATTAAAAACAGATACTACAGAAATACAAAGGATCATAAGAGAATATTATGAAAAACTATATGCCAACAAATTGGATGGTCTAGGAGAAATGGATAAGTTGTTAGACTCAAACAACCTCCCAACAGTGAATCAAGAAGACATAGAGAATCTGAATAGACCAATCACAAGTAAAGAGATTGAAAGAGTAATCAAAAACCTCCAAAAAAACAGAAGTCCAGGACCCGATGGTTTCTCTGGAGAATTCTACCAAACATTCCAAGAAGATCTAATGCCTATCCTTCTCAAACTATCCCCAAAAGTTGAAGAAGATGGAAGATTTCTCAACACATTTTACAAGGCCAAGATCACCCAGATCCCAAAGTCAGACAAGGACAGTACAAAGAGGGAAAATTATAGGCCAATATCGTTGATGATTATAGATACAAAAATCCTCAATAAAATATTTGCAAACCGAAAACAGCAATACATTAAAAAGAGCATACAACATGATCAAGTGGTATTTATTCCAGAGACACAGGGATGGTTCAACATTGGCAAATAAATCAATGTGATACACCACATTAAGA
This sequence comes from Equus asinus, assembly GCF_041296235.1. NCBI lineage: Eukaryota > Metazoa > Chordata > Mammalia > Perissodactyla > Equidae > Equus > Equus asinus. The sequence continues at coordinate 44,288,994 of NC_091811.1, read as the reverse complement.
AAATGAGGAATAAAAACCAAATGATGATCTCAATAGATGTGGAGAAGCATTTGACAAAATCCAAAATCCATTTATGATAAAAACTCTCAATGAAATGGGTATAGAAGGAAAGTACCTCAAAATAATAAAGGTTCTATATGACAAACCCACAGCCAACATCATACTCAACTGAGAAAAACTGAATGCCATCCTCTTAGAATAGGAACAGGACAAAGATGCCCACTCTCACCACTCTTATTCAACATAGTACTGGAGGTTTTGGCCAGAGCAATTAGGCAAGAAAAAGAAATAAAAGGAATCCAAACAGGAAATGAAGAAGTAAAACTCTCACTGTTTTCAGATGACATGATTTTATATAGAGAAAACCCTAAGGAATTCACTGGAAAACTATTAGAAATAATCAACAACTACAGCAAAGTTGCAGGGTGCAAAATCAACCTACAAAAATCAGTTGTATTTCTATACTGTAATAACAAGCTCACAGAAAGAGAACTCAAGATTACAATCCCATTTACAATTGCAACAAAAAGAATAAAATATTCTAGGAATAAATTTAACCAACGAGGTGAAAGACTTATGCAATGAAGACTATAAGACATTATTGAAAGAAATCAACGATGACATAAAGAAACAGAAAGATATTCAATGCACATGGATTAGAAGAATAAACATAGTTAAAATGTCCATACAATCCAAAACAATCTACAGATTCAATGCAGTCCCAATCAGAATCCCAATGACATTCTTCACGGAAACAGAACAAAGAATCCTAAAAATTCATATGGGGTAAAAAAAGACCCCAAATACCTAAAGCAATGCTGAGAAAAAAAAGAACAAAGCTGGAGGGAAAATACACTATAAAGCTAGAGTAATTAAAACAGCATGGTACTGGTACAAAAACAGACACACCAATCAATGGAACAGAATTGAAAGCCCAGAAATAAAACCACATATCCAGAGACAGCTAATCTTTGACAAAGGAGCCCAGAATATACCATGGAGAAAGGAAAGTCTCTTCAATAAGAAACTTTCCCAATAAGTTGGGAAAACTGGACAGCCACATGCCAAGGAATGAAAGTAGACCATTATCTTTTACCATACACAAAAATAAACTCAAAATGGATCAAAGTCTTGAAGGTAAGATGTGAAAACATAAAACTTCTAAAAGAAAATATAGGCAGTATGCTCTTTGACATCCATCTTAGAAGGATCTTTTCGAATAACATGTCTACTCGGGCAGGGGAAACAAAATAAAAAATTAACAAGTGGGACTTCATCAGACTAAAGAGTGTCTGCGAGGCAAAGGAAACCAGAAACAAAACGAAAAGACAAGCCACCAACTGGAAGAAAATATTTGCAAATCATATATCTGACAAGGAGTTAACCTCCAAAATATATAAAGAGCTCCCACAACTCAACAACAAAAAGACAACCTGATTAAAAAATGGTCAGATATGAACAGACATTTTTCCAAAGACGATATGCCGATGGCCAATAGGCACATGAAAAGATGTTCAACATCACTAATCTTCAGAGCAATGCAAATCAAAACTACACTAAGATATTACCTTATACCTGTTAGAATGGCTATAATCATCAGGACAAAAAATAGCAAATGTTGGAGAGTTTGTGGAGAAAAGGGCCCCCTGATACACTGCCGGTGGGAATGCAAACTGTGCACCACTATGGAAAACAGTATGGAGATTCCTCAGAAAATTAAAAATAGAAATAGCATATGATCCAGCTATCCCACTACTGGGTATTTATCCAAAGAGCTTGAAATCAACAATTCAAAGACACTTATGCACCCCCATGTTCACTGCAGCATTATTCACAATAGCCAGAAGTGGAAGCAACCCAAGTATCATCGACTGATGACTGGATAAAGAAGAAGTGGTGTATATATACAAGAGACTGCTACTCGGCCATAAAGAAAGACAAAATCGTCCCATTTACAACCTTGAGGGTATTATGTTAAATGAAATAAGCCAGACAGACAAAGACAAACACTGTATGATTTCACTCACATGTGGAAGACAGACTAACACACAGACAAAAAACAATTTAGTGTTTACCAGAGCAGAAGGGGGTTGGGGGTGGGCATAAGGGGTAAAGGGGCACATTTATATGGCGACTGACAAATAATAGTGTACAACTGAAATTTCACAATGTGATAAACTATTATGACCTCAATAAAATTAAAGAAGCATATTCATGTTCTCTATATAGTGGAAGACGACTGTGTCTATCTGCATGCCTGTGTTCCACTATTGCTCTGTTAGCGATTTTCGGCGATGCATTGGAAAACATAAGGGAGAAAGTGTTATCAGACACAGATGAAGTGGTTCTTAGAAATGAGCAGGACTGTGAGGGTCAAAAAGTGAGGGCAGAATAGCAAGAGCGATATAAACGGCCCTCAAGTAACTCTTTGGCTTCATTAATGCAGATGCTGCATACTAACATTATCAAGAAGAATGATAACCCTAATAATGACTATGATAGCTCCTGTTTACTGTTCTACAGCCATGAGACAGACACTATGCTGGCCCTTTATATATATTATCACATTACTACAACAGCTTATGATGGTAGGTCTTATTATCCTGACTATATAGATTATGTGACTCAGAATCAGGTTAAATGGCTGTTCAAGGCCAACAGCCAGTAGAGGGCAGAGCCAGGATTAGACCTCAGATTGGCCTCCCTCCAAAGGCTATACTCTTTCTACCTCTCTGCCACTTTCTGCAGATAGCTTTGGAAAGGGACCAGTTCTAGAAATACATGAGGACACCATACCCTGCACTTAATATGTCAGGGCCAAGGCACAAATGGAAAATAAATGACATCCAAGAAAGCACAGCACCTAAACTGTTACAAAGTCTTTTTATTCTTGTAGTATTTTTCCTTCTATTTTTCTACATAGATATTTTAAAAATATGCCACAGCCCACATGTTATTTTATGCCAATAAGATGACCAATAATAAACCTCAATCACATAAAAAAACATTAGTTTTCAATGTTTGACCTAATTTAAATGATCTGTCCTGAAGATCTTTGTCTGAGAATGACTGTGGGGTCTCTGCAATGCTCTATCCTTTGACCACAAATTACATCAGTGATGGGTACATGTTCATGTACTTGCCTGAATATGTGGGTTGGCTCAGTGCAAACTGTGGCCACAGAGAGAAGGTCAGTCAATTGTACATGCCATTTTGAAGTTCTGGTGTTAGCATGAAAACCAAACACATTTTCATAATTTGTGGCTTCAACAATAGGATATTTGATTTATTTTAAATAAACTCTCCATGTTTATGTGTGCTATATTTCATTTCTCTAATGGCTCAAGCTTGAGTAATTGTGGTCTTTGTCTTCAATTCTCTTCCATACTCCAAGCACAAATTAGAGACCTGACTGAATTACTATTTAAGGTCATTTTAAATGTGGGATCCCTATATTCTTGAGGGGTTTTCAACATATATTGGTTTTATATCTAACAATCCTTCAGCAAGGATTTCTGCTAGAGGGAGTTACATATTGAGAAGAGAAATTTCAGTTAAAAGTTAAGCAGTGTTTAACAATCTCTGCAGGTTTTATGATAAGTAGAGAACCGCTCTAGTCAGTTTTTAATACAAATCTCTTTTCTGATGCTTAAATTTGGAGACCATGGTCCAATCCAAATTGCTACTGCTTTGCTTTTGCCGATGATGCCATAATACTTAGAATTTTCTCCACATCGTGTCACTTTTTGTGTTCACAAGTGTTAATATCTTGAGATTGTGGACAACTTCAGGACATGGAATATATCCAAATGACATTTTCAGCTGTGTTGACTAATACCAAGCCCAGCATATAGTGAGTATTCGACCCATAGTGTTATAATATGAATAATTCTTCCCGTTGTAAGCCCTGAACCTTTTCTGATTACGGAGTACAATGTGGGAGAGAAAGTAAAAAGGTTGGCAAGGGGGTTTAAGAAAGAAGACAAAAGACACCACAGTGACCTCAGTGGAACCCTTGATATGTCTTTCCATGTACTCCCTCTATTGCATAATCTGTCTAACTTTAGGGACCTGGGACAAGGAAGGGGTTACTCATCCCCATTGATGCTTTTCCTCAGGAAATAGGATTTTTTTTCCCTATCAGAGAGATGATATCAAAAATCCACAACATCAAAAACGTATTTATTTTACTGCTCAACCCAAGGGTCCTCCAACTAGCCTTGGTAGGACATTACTTCGGATTCTTTCAAAGTCTTATAATTGGCCCTAGGCTGAGGGAGGAAAGAGGTTTGATAAGATGGTTGATTCCCCACTGCCTAGAGGCATACTTAATACATATAAGAGTATTAGGTACACATCAGTGGCTGTTTGCCTTTGTTATTTGTTGAGTTCAATAAAACTCCTCCTGGTTTAGGGAAGTAACAGAGTAAAAGTCTTCTGGGACTGAAAGAGTGAAATTCAGCTCAGACAGAAAAAGAACAAAGCTGCCTCTCTTGATTCAGGTTAGACTGACAGACACAGATAATGCCAACTGTAAACTTACCTGGAGACACTTCCAAGGTCACGCAGCAGCTTTAAAATGCCATAATGACCCCTTTATTGAGTGGCCAGTGCTGTGTTACCAATGACGCCCCAGATCTGCTTTACTCTTCCCATCTATTACTGGGAATATGCAATTGCGACACTGCACTCCCCTCATGACCACGCCCAACCCCAATGCGAGGAGCAGTAAGCAGGCCACTGTCCTAGTAGGAGTGGTTAGGAGTTGTAAGACTGTAGTGGGAACAGTATCATGGGGCTCTGGGGCCAGGCAGAGAAAGCAAATCCAATTCTTGTCCCTTCTTTTTATTGGCTAGGTAATATTGAGTACGTTCTTTACTTTTGTTAAGCCTTAGTCCCTTCAACTATAAAATGGGGATAGTGATATGTCTCATGGCTTTATTGTGAGAATTGAGAAGATGTCTATCAATGGTTCTTATACGTATTTTAGGAGCATGACGTTTGTTCAAAAGCAATCATACGTGGAAGCCCATTACTGAAGTAGGAGGGAAAGGGGATGCTTTATTCAAACATGGGCCAGGGGCTAGAGACCACCAGATTTTGCCTCTTCTCTGTTCAGGCTGGTACCTGTATTTCCGCAAGCCCATCACTCCACGCAACGTAGGAGGCTCTGCTGATCACGGTGTGAAAACAGCTGCTTTATGCAAAGCACTTCAGAAAATGCATGGCTAATAGAAAACTCCCATAAATGGTAGCAAGTCATACTACATTTGATGTTGTGTATTTCTTGCTATAGACCTGCACTGTATTTTTTTTAAAAGTAGTCAGGTAAAAGGCAAAGTAAAACAATAAATAAAGCAGTTATTCCCTGCACACAACTTACATTTGAGATGTATGTGTATACTTACTGTTCCCCAATCACACATGTGTCCTTTTAGAGCACAAAGACTCCTAGAATGTCCTTTCATCTATCAAACACTGGGCATGTTGAGCTTTTCTGTAGTAATCTAGTTCAAGCACTCTCTCCTCTGTGTCATCGTAGTTGAGATCTTTGGTTTTTAGTAACAGGAACCCAATTGAAGAAAGAGCCAATGTTCTACTGCTTTGGGACAACTAGAGCCAGAGAATTGAACTCCTGTGCCTTCTGTGTCTCTGGCTTTCATTTCTTTTCCTTGGCATATTGTCTCACATTCTCAACTGACTTCTCGTCAAGACAGACAAGAGCTCCCAGCTCACAATCATATATTCTTAAGAGCAAAGAGATAATATCTTTTTACCTCAACTTCAGTGAGAAAATTCTCAAGGAAAGATTCAGATTTGCAAAGTCTAGGCCACACCCCCACCACCAGACCAATTATTGTGGCTGAAGTAGTGGGTTTCTGTCATTGAACTAGCTTGGAATAGGTGCCCATCCCTCAACCAATCACTGTGACCAAGGAGGCAGGGTGACCTAAGAAAATGTCAACTTTCATTCTGATCTCAGGAGGACTAGACTTTCCCCCAGTGAAAGGGCTGTGTGGATCCAGAAGCAAAAGAAGGGTTCTGGGAAAAACAGACTGCACTTCAACTAAAAAGTGCAAATGCCCATTGAGAGTCACCAAAAATAACACAGAATAATCCTTATCTCCCAATTTTGACCATGCTAAGCTTTTTGTCAAGGAACATGTCACATGAACAATGTTCTGTCTACAACTTTGGAAAAATGTGTTTTGTGGTAATTGAGAAGTGTGTTTCAGAAAATTTCTTACCTGCATTTTATTCACAACCTCTCTAACTTGCCTTCCTCAACTTTTACCTGTTTTCCCAATTGCTTGAGGCTGATCAAGATAAGAAAAGCAAGCGATATATTTAGCTACTAAAGACTTAAAGAATATTTATTTCTGTAAACTAGTAATGGTACCAGAGCCATTTTTATGAGTAATCATTGACAGCCACTCAGGATAGGTGCAGCATTAGAATCTGCAAGCCTGAAAGCTACTTTTTTTATTTGGTGGTGTACACAAATATGTACTGTTACATTTACTCTAAGATCTGGAATTTTAGCAGCAATGATGATTACATAAAGAAAAACAAGCTAAAAAATTTAATAAACTACTGTGACTGAGTCTATGTAAGGTCAGCATTTCTGACCTTATTTATTTGTAGAGGAAGGCCTCGTAGGAGTCTGTCATTTTATAAATTAAATCAATCATAAGAACTTAGTCTGAAAAAGAATGGTAAAGTAGCGGTTAAGTGCCTTGTTTTGGGGTTAGGCTAACCAGTTGGGAATTCTGGTTCTTTTACTAGCTGTGTAACCTTCGGCAAATTATTTAATTGTGTCTGTTTCCCCATTGGATTGTGAAGATTAACTGAAAAAATGGTACTTATTTTCTTAAACTTTGTGGCAGAAATGGGTGAAAACAAAGGTTAAAGGAGGAAGAGCTGTTTCTCAATTTGAGATACTGAAACATAATGTATGGATGAATTTGCTGACAAAGATAGCTAATCCAATTTTCTTGCAGGTCTTAACAATTAATCAAAATGAAGGCATTGAGGAAAAACAAATATTTTACAATTTGTCTTGACTACTGGGACTTTACAAATGTCTGAAACAAGACAAAACAATCTTAGAATTAGTTTTAGTTGATTCATTTCTGGAATTTTAATCTTTTCTTTCTCTCTCCTTTCTTGCACATTGTCTCTAAATGATTTTTCCCCTGAGTATCCACCACATTCTTCATTCTGTCTAAAGATTATCAGCAGTGAGAGTAGAGAGTAGAGCTGAGATATAAAACTTACAAACTTACAACATAGAAAAGTTTTACTTGCCTGGAAACTGGCATAAAATTTGCAATAAAACTTTTGTAATTCAGTGGGGTTAATGTTAAAATTTCCTTTAGGCCATATACCAAAATTATTATTTTTATAAATTGTCTAATGAGCATTAAAAATTCAAGGAAGTGACTTTTTAGAAAGTTAGTTGAGATTTCTTCAAATAGGTCACTAGGGGAAAATGCTGAGACAGTTTTTAATTTTAAATCAATTATTATAAGCATTAATTCCTGCCTTTGACAAAATGAAGTAATAGATATTTACCCTTGTTGGTTTTAAGAGTTTCTAGAAAAGAAAACAAAAGAGAAATGAGAAAATAAAATGAATTTGATCTTTGAGTTACAGCAGATTTTTTCTACTTTTGATGATTTTGTTTTTGCTTTTGGATATCTATTTTATTATAGTGTCTGAGTATATCAGCTTATTTATTTTGCTTTTCATCATTTTATCTCTTTATGCATCTTTGAGATAGAAAAATACTAAGCTATGTTGAGAAGAAAAAAAGACAGCTGAAGGGCTTACTTTCAGTTCTTTCAATAGCTAGTTATATAACTTTGGGCAAAAAAGAATATTTGGACTCAAGATGTGGCTCTAAGGCTGGTGTGATCTTTGGCTATTTTATTTGTCAAGAATGTGGATTTTCCTTCTGGAAAATAATAGGGTTCAACGTTATAAGTCCTAAGGTTCCAACTACGGCCATGAGTCTATGATTCTAAGGAAACCATAGTGTATTTAAGAATATGGAGCATTGAGGCATAAAATTTGCAAACATATTTGTTATATTTCCCCTCATTTAGGATAATCAAAGTTGATGTCAGTTTAGAAATATATATTAAAACCTTGATTATATAAGTGATAGTGGCTTGATGGGTTTTTTTAAACTGGTGAAACCCACTAATCTTGCTGCTCCTACTTGTTTGGCAATTATGAGCCTATATGCCAAGCAAAAGAGATATTTTTTGGGGGGTGGCAGGACTGCATGGTTTGCTGGTAGCTTATCCTGGCAGTTGTATCTTTTCCTTGCTGTTGACTCTGGCCCTTTCTCTGTCAGAAATTGCTAGATTGCCAGGGTACATCTTCTCCTTGAGAAAGGAATGAGCATTTCCAATAGAGTGACAGCCAATTATTTGCTGGGAAATGTAAAAGCAACTTCTAACTGCCTATTAGCCAAAAAACACAAGCTCAACCTAATTTTGATAAAATTTTTGGGAAAGATGGGACTATAGTTATGAAGACTTTCACAGCTGGCTTACCGACTTCTTTAGAAATGCAAGTGATGTTTTCACAAGAGCATGAGACTTGGCATTGGAAAGAATTCTATCTGAATATTGTTGCCCTCACTTAAGTGTGTGATCCTTTCACATGGCACTTAACTTCCCAGAGCCTCTAGTTCTCAATCTGTAAAATGGAGAGTGTCATACCCAGAAAAGTATTTGTGAGAATTAAATTTTTAAAAATGTTAAAAATGCACAGTAAAAATCATGATAATTGTGAATTTGAAATACGAAATCTAGTTTGTTCATTTAAAAAAAAATTATCACCTAGTGAATATTTAGACACTGAGTCTAGGATGAGACAGAAGAGACCCAGATCTCTGTATTTGGGTCCTATTCTATAAAATATGCAATATACATATAACGAATTTCATGGGTTTATTCTTTCCTCAATTTGCACAAAGTCTTTAACAAATAACATTTGAGTTATTTTTGATTCATTCACAAACAACCAGAGCCAGTTTATTAGATCATCTTTGCACCTGGCTTTGGAAACAGCTGTTTGACAGAGCATTCTTACATGAGTAGCCCCAGACTTGCAGGATGCATCAAAGTACCACCAGGATCAGTTTTTCTCAAGCTCCATTAAAGTTAGAGAGACTGGGAATTCAGATGCCTATCCTATTTTACCATACTCATAAAAATAAGAACTAAATTATTCCCTCCACTGCCTTGACCTTGCCTTTCCCCAATCAGTTTTTGAGGCAGAGACAGCAAGTAGAGTCAGAAAGAAAGTTGAAGAATCTGTGTGTGCCCCATGCCAAGGCTAACGGTTTCTCTTTAGTGCTAGGCTCGAGGGAACAGTAGAGCACATCTGTGACTAAGATTTCCTGGACATTTTCAGGAGCTACAGATACATGGCCTATTTGGTTTAGTTAGAGATGAAGGAGGACCGCTCCCTGCTCCCTGCACCTCCCCCACATCCCCACAGACACACTTGCTTGTTCTTCAGCTTTGCCTCTTTATACTCTTGGGAGACCAGCTGGTATTTTGGAGTACTGACAATAAATTGTAAGAGTAACATTGGTCAATTTCCCTTACACTTAGAAGTACATCTAATTAAACAAAATTCAAACTAAGGGGAACAGCAGCTATGTCTTCCCACAAAGCCTACTGAGTTCTCATTCTTCTTTCATGTAAATTTGAGTAAATGATCTTTTGCTGATTTTAATACCCATGCTCAAGGTCATGGTGGGGCACAGTCTTTGTTTGTAGGTGAGACAACGGAACCGAAAAGTCTTACTCTATCATGTGGCTGGACTTCATGACTATTCATTCATAGAGGGTCTATTCTGTATAGGCATCCCTAAAATTATAGGACAGATGATGTATTTTTAGGAGACACATATTTGCATGCCTATTTCTAGTACCAATATTTGTGGAACAAATCATTCCCCAGTTTTAGAAAAGGATAAGTATGTTGCCTTTTAAATTTGCTTAGAACAGCAGGCCTTTCAAGAAGATGAGAGGTATGGGGATGACACAGAAAAGCGTCTGTCAATCAGTGCTGTGAACCCCAAAGTGGAAGTTTCATGTGGCTCCTTTGTGGGACCCTAATTAGCAGCATTCAAATGGCCAAGCTACCTGGGGATGATTTCCATTTCATGTCTGGTTTTATCAAAGTATAGATTAATTTCAATTTCAATTTTACCTATGCTTTTCTTTTTAAATAAAATCTTCACCTAACATTGAGGAAAACTCCAAAATTTAAATATACAGATAGTGAAGATAGGAGAATAATAAAAACTTATTTCATTTATTCGTAAGTTTTCTGGACAGTCTGGCCCATAACATGTCATCAACAAATATCTGTTCAATGGATTCTTTTTATTTTTCACAACTTATTAAAGTGCCTACTCTGCCCAGGGCAGTTTGCAACATGTTACCTCGCTTAATTCTTATACGGTTGAAGTATGTATCATTATCCTCATTTACAGATGAGGCGCCTAAGGCTCATATTTGCCCACCTAGCACAAGCAAACTTGAGTATTGAACTGGAATCTGATTCTAAGACCAGTGCTATTTTCTCCACCCCACAGATGGTTCATGAATGTCTCTTAATATGGCTAGACAATGCAGTGATCCAACCTTCCTTAATGTAATGAGTGGAGAGTTGGAAATTATTACGGGTATCTAAACACCTCCACAGCCACAATAGTCAAGGATCCTAGTCCCCGACTGGTTTCACGTGGTGACTCAGAGATGCGACTACCTTGGAAGTTTCCCAGGGTAAAACAGGGGCAAATGTCCCACTTAATCTTTCTTGATTCGTCTTTGCCTTGGGGCTATGCCAAATAAGTGACTCTACCTGTTTGAGGTAGTATTTTGGTACATAAGATTTTCCTTCCTAATATGATCCTGAACTTATCTGTTTGTCAGACCTTGGGGCCTTATTGCAGGATTCAGTGTCATCCAACTATCAACAAGGATTAATTGGTGCCTCTCTGTTTTTCCACATGCACATAAAGTTCTTATAAGAAAGTGCCTGAATTCATTGAATCTGTACAACTATCAAGAGGATCATAATCAGCTGAATTATTTTGTGATTCCACAGGAGAAACAATTTCTTGGCTGTTTTGACAAGTCTGAGATGTTTAAGGAGTTACTGGCTGGAACTCGACACTGATTATCCTAAAGGATTTCTAAGGGTTTGTGCTTGTTCAGCTTCTCATCTAGAAGATATAAAATAATTAGAATCTCTTTAGATGGTATCTGCATGGAATTTCCGTCCTGTTTATATATTTTTCAGAATTCTCTTTCTTTCTAGAAGGCTCATTCTTAGTCATATTTTTATGGTGGTAAACCCTAAAATTTTAAGTTCTTTTCAAATTCTTTTTAGGTTCAAAAAAGTGGAAGAAGATTGGCTTTCATCACTTCTGCAAGGAGTTTATTTTAAAAATCAGCAGAGTAGTTACTCCTTGCTAACCACCAGGAATTCTGGGAAATTCTCTAAGCAACCATTTGTTTATATTGAACAAGTCAAATTCCCACGAAGTGAATGGAAATTGATTCTCCTTTCGACATCTGTATTTCTACCAGTAGCACCAGTCTTCTAGTCATTCCATTATACAATTTTTGGACTCATTATTGACTTTCTCTCCTCAAGACTTGTGCTTTGTGTGTTTATATCTCTTGATAGTGTATTTTATACAGAGTGACTTTTAAATGTTGACTGATAATGATATACTAATATGTTTAAAATAACTCATAATTAGTTTTCTCGATATTGAGAGAAATATTATAAAATCTAAAAAGAAGTTTGAGACCAACAATTTGTTTTGACACAGTATGTTTTACTTGGACTGGCGTATTTCTTGTTTGCCTTACCTAGTTTTTCCATGTTAGGTCTCCAAACTTCTCTTCAGAGTTTGTCACAGGACCATGTCTCTCTTCCTCTACACTCTCCATTTTGTCATCATTCTTATAAAATTTGCCCATCCTTCTAAATTACTTAGGTCAGTTAATGTTGTTGCCATGCATTTAATTATTCGTAATAGAAAACATAGAGTCATTTTCAAAACACTTTTTCTGTCACCTGTAATATATCAACTTGGTCACCAAGTAGAATTGATTTGATCTCCAATACAGCTCTAGAATCTCTCTCTTCCAATCTCTCTACTGCCTCTGCCTTAGTAATTCAGGACCTCATCACCTCTTATTTAAACACAAGAAAAAGCAAAAAAATGTGCTGAGTACCAAACATGGGTTAGCAATACTCTTCTTATTGTTATTACCAGGAAGTTCTTTTCTGACCTGCTCCATTTGTCAAAGAAATGCATGCCATCCATCTGTGGTTTCTGCAGGCCACATACCAAATAATTCCTTACCAAACCGAGGAAGGAAAAGGTACCAGACCAGGCCCAAACTGAAGGGCATTTGCACAGTAATAACTGATATTTAAGACACCACTCAAGACAAGTCAGGAGGGATCAAGCTGTTCTGACTACAATTTAACCTCTCTGATTTTCAAGGTTGTGCACTTGAAAAGGGGCCTGGGAACTGAGGAGAAGCCTATGCTTTTAAAGTAAGAGCAGGTCGTAAGCTGTAACGCGGCAAGTGGAGGCTGAGAAGACGTGGACAGGAAGTTGCTACTGAGAAATGTACATCGACAAGAGCCAGCTTACAGATATGGTTGCTGGATGTTTTAGCTAAGTAGGCAGTAAATGTCTGAATGTGATTAAAATTTGATTCTGATCAATTCTGCTTCCTTTTTTTTAACAGCTTCAACTTTTAATAGAATGGAAAAAAGTTAACTGCCTAACATTCCTTCATGAATTCAATTTACACATAATGAGAACCTACTAGTACTGCGTGCGCTCAATGCTGGGTGCAGAAATAGCCTTTTCTCCACCTAGCGATCACAGTTGAGTCACAAGTAAACCACAACTATAGCGTCTATTGCACTTAGAATGCCCAAGACACCCTGGGAGCAAAAATGAGGGGCAGCTACAGTTGGTGGCAGACAAGGAGTTTCTTGGAGGAGGAGGGACAAGAGCTAAGAAAAAAGAGATGGGATAAAATATGTGTACGGGATTTACAGATGCCCTTCAATTGTGATAATAAAATATTTACCAAGAAAAGCATTACTAAAAAGAGAGAATCTAATGAAAGGTAATCCTTGATATTCAAAGGAAAGTAAACTCTTATTCTAAGCCATTGTTTACAGTAATCTAATTTAATGTAAAGTTATAGTTAATGCCCTAAAAGATATGAATTTTCACTTCATTAATTCATAGAACACTCCAAAAGAATAAAAACATTCAGATCCCTTAAACTTAAGGAGGTATTTTATCATCATCCTCTTGAATATAAATTTAATAGAAGGGAAATATACATTCTGTTAGACTATAATTCAAACACAGTTGTTCAAATGTCATAAGTTATTAACCTGGGAAAATAGCCACAACAGAAATATTTGCTACTAGGAATAATGCCTAACCTGTAGTTTCAAAATTTGCAATGTTGCATGTTATTTAATTAAAAATGGCTGAGGATAAGCCATAAAGTACATGTTATTCACTAACTACACAGCATATCAGTATAGAAAATATATTAAACAACAGAAACATATTTTAAAATTAAAACTTATAAATAAAAATTTATCAAATTTGCAAAAACGTATGCCATGACTTGAGAATCTCTAAATCATATAAATACATTTAGTTCATTTAGTAACTAAAAAATTAATTCTTCACTGGCACAAAAACAGACACATAGATCAATGGAGCAGAACTGAGAGCTCAGAAATAAACCCACACATCTATGGACAGCTAATTTTCAACAAGGGAGCCAAGAACATACAATGAAGAAAGTCTTTACAATAAGTGGTGTTCAGAAAACTGGACAGCCACATGCAAAAGAATTAAAGTAGACCATCCTACACCACAGACAAAAATTAACTCAAAATGGATTAAAGACTTGAACATAAGAGCTGAAACCATGAAACTTCTGGAAGAAAATAGGCTGTATGCTCTTCTATATTGGTCTTAGCAGCATGTTATCAGGTACGATGTCTAACCAGGTAAGGGAAACAATAGAAAAAATAAACAAATGGGACTACATCAAACTAAAAACCTTCTGCACAGCAAAGGAAACCATCAACAAAATGAAAAGACAATCTAACAATTGGGAGAAGATATTGCAAATATCTAATAAAGAATTAATATCCAAAATCTATAAAGAACTCATACATCTCAACAACAAAAAAACTAACAACCCAATTAAAAAATGGCTGAAAGATCTGAACAGAAGTTTCTCCAAAGAAGATATACACATGGTCAACAGGTACATGAAAAAATGTTCAACATACTAACTATCAGGGAAATGCAAATCAAAACTACGATGAGATATCACCTTGCTCCCATGAGAATGGCTATAATTAACAAGACAGGAAACAACAAGCGTTGGAGAGGGTGTGGAGAGAAGGGAACTCTCATACACTGCTGGTGGGAGTGCAAACTGGTGCAGCCTCTATGGAAAACAGCATGGAGATTCTTCAAAAAATTAAGAACAGCACTACCATACGATCCAGCTATTCCACTGCTGGGTATTTATCCAAAGAATATGAAAAACAAATGTATAAAGATACCTGCACCCCTATGTTCATTGCAGCATTATTCACAATAGCCAAGACTTGGAAGCAACCTAGGTGCCCATCAAAGGACAAACGGATAAAGAAGATGAGGTATATATACACGATGGAATACAGCCATAAAAAGGATGAAATTTGGCCATTTGTAACAACGTGGATGGAGCTTGAGGGTATTATGCTAAGTGAAATAAGTCAGAGGGAGAAAGTCAAATACTTTATAATCTCACTCATAAATAGAAGACAAAAGCAAGAACAATCACATAGAGAGAGAGATTGAATTGGTGGTTACCAGAGAGGAAGGAAGGGGAATGAGGGCAAAAGGGGTAATTAGGCACACGTGTATGATGATGGATTGGAATTAGCCTTTGGGTGGTGAACATTATGTAATCTACACAGAAATTGAAATGTAATGATGTATATCTGAAATTTATAAAATGTTATAAACCAATGTTACCACAATAGAAATAAATAATTCTTTAACTATGACATGGCAATTGCTAATGTAGTATGAAGACATTATTCTGTGTGAAGCACATCATTCATATGCTAGCTTGTAGCGTGCACTAGTAACTGCTGAAGATTAAATAAAATTATGGGTAATTGTTGTGCACTGTGATACTTTCGCCTATATTATCAATAGGTTAATTTTAAAGATAAGAAATTTGTTCAAGTTGAGAGTGAGAACACCATTTCTTTCCTTGCTAAGCAAAAACTGTCTCTGATCATATTCTCCTTGTGATTTCCCATCTTTTGTCTAGCTACCCTTGCCTCATACATCCCATGTTACAGAGAAAATATATAATCTAGGATGCTAGGCATTGACAACAATTCTTATTTAATTTATAGAGAAATGCTTACATTCAAACACTTATAATACTGAATTTAATGTTGCCTATAACATATATGCCTTATTTTACCCCCAATATCAATGCTGCAACTCCTAGCACAATTTATTACTCGTTTTATTAATCTCAAATTTTAGTACAATAAATATTCTTACAGGAAGATTAGTAAAGAGATTTAAAACTACTTTGTACTTTTAAATAATTGCATAATAATAAAAAGCATTCTTATTTTCATTTTTGTTGAGAACAATGTAACTTTTCTCCCTTTGAGGGAAGGGAATTAGTTTATAAAATTTAAAGAATATTTTTTATATTATTTTATCTGACATAAAATATTGATTATTAAAAAATTCCTCTGAATATAACTAGCAGTTGGTATATAAATATTCCTTGAAGTGTTAGAGAATAATAAGACAATAGAGTTATTGGGGCTCTTAATTTAGAGATAATATATTCATTGACAAATAGGCAAAAAAGAATAAAAAAATCAGAGCAAGAAAATTCTAAGCTAAATCATTCTTCTATTTTTTAACTAAACCCAAAGTTCTACAAAAGTGTATAAACTGAACGAATATGAGATAGTATCTTTTTTGTAATGGTATTTAAATATACCTTATTTAGTTTAAATATATTAAAGATCAGTTAAAAGCTTTTGGTAAAGACAGTTTTTTAATCCCAGGAAAAACGCAAAAAATATGTGGCTTCAGGGAGCGACAGAAACATGTGTTCAACCACTAAAATCATCCATACAAAAGGAAAAGTAACTAACAAAATTATAAAATAACCAGGCTTCCCAGAAATGAGCAGTCTTCTAAAGGACCAACTCTACATTATCAGTAGAAAAATATATTCAGTGAAAACATAAAAGAAGCGAAATAATTTTTATCTGTGTAGTACTTCATTCTATACATCAAATTCATGTTGGATATAAGGTAGCCATGCCAGCATACAATATAAGTAATATCTATGCTGCCTACAGAAGAGAGAGGATTTATTTAACTGTTTTAATTTTTCTTTTTTGAGTGTGTGTGTGTATGTTGGGGGGGAGGTGTTGAGGACAAGAATTTTTCTAGAATTTAGACAGAAATGGTTCTCCTTCACATCCTTCCTCTAACAAAAATCTCATCCTCGCCATTAAATAGTGTACAGGAATTCAAAAAATACTAGTATCAAATTATTTTATTTAAGTATTTATTTATTAGCCGGGCCCAGGGTGCTCACTTCTCTAGGTTCAGCCCTACCTGGGAGAATTTTCAATCATGGTTCCTTAAAAGGAGGACTTTGGGTAGTCCAGCAAAACATATCTTCAACAATTATGAAAAAAATAGGATGGTAGATTTTGTGTAATTGCTTTTGTTTCTGTTCTTTTTTTTTCCTGTAATGCTCCTCAGTGTAAGCCAATAGCATAAATACCAAAGTACAATTCAATGAAAATTAATCTCATGAAGGTGCAAAAGGATGTCTTCTAAAAACATAGTTCACTGAAGTTGTGGATTGATCAATTCATAAAATTGATTGCATCTCCTGGGGATGGATGAAAGGAGGTGTCTCCATGGAGCATGCATTCTCCACAGGGTCAATTTTGCCCCCATAGAGGTGAAAACTGGTCCTTGAATGGTGAAAAAATGAGGCATTACAATGGTTTTTGCATCTCCAAAGGGCTACAGTACATAAACAGATTTGCAGTATATCTGCGGTATTAAAATTTCATGGGTGGCAACAGCTGCGAGGAAAAAAAATGTGTGAAAAGGCTTATTGGGGGGCAAGAATGAAAAAAAGTTGAGAAACACTGATGTAGAGTATTCTCTCTCTCAGTCATGCTTTTGTTGGGAATTGTGTGGGAAAGGTTTAAGGTAAATGAAAACAGGTTTTGATTTATTAATTTGTGACTCACAATAATATGAGGTAATAATTTATTCATCATTTATTACTCAAATAAAAGTAGATACTATTATTTCCATGCAATAAGTAAAGAATAGAATATAACTATGCTAAATAATCAAGCTATATAATAATAAAAATATATACAAATATATAGGAATATCATAGGCATCTTGATTAGAGGAGTCAAATTTTGCAGAACTTTGGAAAATCAATCTCACAGAAACAGATTTTTATTTCCAGAGCTGGGGAGTTAATGATAATGACCAAGGCTGACAGAGATCAGACAAAATACAAATAAAATATGGTCTAGTTCCCTTCTGAGTAAGATGGAAAGTCACTGGAAGTTTTTCACAGATAAGAGCTGACATTTTCAAATGATCACTATGGTCATTCTTTAAGAATGAAGGGTGCCAGCTAAGCATGAAGCAGAGAAAATAGATGGCTTGTGCCACAATCATGGAGAGAAAGCGTGATGGCTGGACCATGATAGTGGCAGCAGAGGTGGAGCTTTCTAGATATATTTTAGTGGTAAAACCAGTGGGATTTCTTGATGAAATGGATGTGGTATGTAAGAGAGAAAAAGAAGTCAAAGGTGACTTCCAGGAAGATTGGAGATGCTTTGTTGAGATGAGCAAAACTGTAGGAAAAGCAAATACAAGAGGAAAAAAGGTTTAATTTAGATATCCAAGTGGAGATAATGATCAGACAGTTGGATAAATCAAAGATTTACACTTGAGAGTTTTCAGCATTTAAAGCTTTGAAACTGTAGAAGATTACTTAGGGACTAAGAGGAATAAAGTTTTGAAGTACTGAATTTTGAAGTTTAGGGTTGAGGGGATGATCAGGACCAGCAAAGGAGACTGAGAACAGCAGAAGGGAGGAGGAAAGTCAAGAGAGAAAGGCGTCCAGAAAGCCAAGGAGAAAATGGCCAACTGCATTAATGCTGCTAAGAGATTGAGTAAGGAGAAGAATGATTCCTGGATTAGAAACATGAAGGTTATTGGCGACCTTGACAAGAGGTATTTTGATAGATTGTTGGGAAGAAAACCTAACTGAAGCAAATTCAAGGCAGGATTTGAGACAAGGAATTAGAGCTGGTGAAGATGGACAAATTATTTGTTGCATTTTGCTCTAAAGAAAATCATAGAACCATGCATTAGCTACAAGGAGAGATTTTCTATGTTTTCCGTGTCTTGTTTTGTTTTCCCTTAAAGATGTGCAGTATTGCAGAATGCTTTTATAGTGATGAGAAAAATCAGATAGAAAAAAGGAACACAATGACACAGAAGTGAAAGGAAAGAATGGCTGAGGAAATAATCTTGAATTAACGAGAAGTGTTGGAATCTAGCTCACAGGTGGCCCTTAGATAAGAACACAGAGTTCAGCCAAGATATTAGGAGGGAAGGCAGGGCACATGGGCACATAGTTAGATGTTGGCTGCTTCTGATTCTTTCTATTTTCTGAGGGAAACAAGAACCAAGTTATTGACTAAAGAGGGAAGATGGGAAAAATAAGTTGGAAATTTAAGGAAAGAGAAGACAGCGTGAAAAATAGTTGTTTAGGAGAGGGGAAGAATGAATGTACTAGAAGACTTGTGGAATGGTCCAGCAGCACTATGGGGCCAGTTGAGATGATGGTCCTGAATTCAAGGTATAACCAGTCTTAGTGTTGGGTATTTTTCTCTGGCCACCTTTAGCAGTGAGAGTGTAGGCACAGAGTAAGTGGACAGTTAGATTTAATCCATGACTTATGCAAGTGAGTATGATGAAGTGAGAGAAGGAAAAAAGAGTTGGGAGGAAGGGGTCTATGCAAGGGAGTAATTATACTTTGTGGCTGTGCGATTTAAGACAGATATAGAGAGACTGAGAAAGGTAAGAGACACAGAAAACGTGGTAAGATCAATGGCTTGTGGCTTTCGGTGGTTCAAAAAATTTCAGGAGTCTGAATACTAAAAGGAGTGAGAGGAAAGATAGGTGGTGGTCAGAGACTAGAATGAAATTATGAAGATTCCAATGATAAGGATTGGGGTGAGACCATGGAGAGGACAACACAAATGAGAGGAAGTGTTTCAAGGAACTGAGAGAACAGGGTAATATAAGGATCATCTACATGTATATTGACATGTAGAAAAAGTCTGAGAGAAGTAGTGTTGGAGAGAGTGACAGATCCCAGCACTAAAACCTCCAAGGAACAAGTAGGAGTGACCCAAGATGTTGGTAGAAAACTTCAACAAGAAAGAGAAATGGATGGGAGAGGCTGATGATACCAGATTCCAAACGGCTTTTGGGGCAAGAAGGAAGGGGATAATATGGAATCAACAACAAGAAGCAAAGAGGATACCTATCCTGTCACCAGGCCCAGTGCTCAAGCAGTATGAATAGACTGCAGGAGGAGAAATGTCATCGGGGGGAGCAAGGCTTCAGATAAATTAAGAAGGTGAAAGAAACATGCAGTGAAGAGATGGACGTTTAGGGGACTTTGCTGATGACTGACAATGAATTCAAAGGGCAGAGTCAGAAGGTATTAAGAGTTAAGTACGGATGGAAATGGAGTCAGAAAGTGAGACACACAGAGCTGAATTAATCTGGGAATCCTGGGCTTCTTTTGGTTACTGTCACAAACAAGACCTAAGGGCATGAGGAGACTTGAGAGTCTCCAGGTGGATAGTGCTGGGGAAGTGGCGAATGTTGGGGATGGAAATGGAAGGGGGAGATCTTGGTGGGAGTACAAGGAGTTCTGTTTGTACGCAGGCATATAATATGCAGAAAGTTGTATTTAATCAGAGTTTGGGTTTGGCCACGTGAGGAGAATAAAAGGAGGATGAGGCAAGGTATAGATAAGGCAGTGGTTTTATTTATGGGCCAGAAAATCTGAGTTCTTTAAGGAGGAAACTGAGGATGTGAGGGAGAATGAAGGTTAGAAAAAACAGCAATAGGACCAATGGTAGGTCTGGGTGGTGGAGGGTGGAAGAATTGTTGGAGTTGGGAAGAGATTTGAGGGAATAAGCTGGAAAGATAAGAGTTAGGTGTGAGAGAATAGAATGCTTAGAATTAAAATTTCAAATTTTTTGCAGTTACTAGTAATGTCAAGATTTGCAGGGATTCTTAACCTATTTTTGTGTCATGGACACCTTGGCAATCTGAGAATCTCTGAGAATACTGAAAATGATGCTTTTATATGCATAAAATACAATATATAGAGTTAAAATGAAACCAATTATATTGAAATGCATTCTATAAAAACATCAAGAAGGCAAATATATGTCTATTAACACATTAAAATAGCATGTTTATTAACACAAAAAAATAACAAGAACTAGGATGGAGTCTAGTAAGTGTCATATTTTTGAAGATGTGATATTGCAGTAGCTGAAATATTATATGAGAATATCCATGCTTATTAGCGACAGTGATTTGTTGCCTAAATTCATGTTTGAAGAAATACTGAAATTCACTTAGAAAAATATCAGTAAAAATCACAAGGCAATTGTTTCCCATTCAAGTTTTGGAGACCTCTCCGATACTAAATCACATTCAACTCTGTGAACTCATGACTAAACTGTGATTATGGGTGGTTGACTGAGGCAGGGTGAGGACAAGATCATCAGGAAAGAACTAAACAAATTAAGAGGTCAGGGCACTGGAAGGGTCATCTACAGAGATGTTGATGTCTTAAGAATTCACAACTTCCAGGCACATCTAGACTCAGGCATCTCCCGTGGAGTCTTGTTGGGCTAGTCCTCTGTAATCTACAACACTCTGGACTCTCCCTAAATTCTCTGTAACCTACAACACCCTTCACTCTTCCTGCTTCTTATGACCATGTGACCAAGGAGAGCGATTTGCTTTAGAGTAGATTCAGATATTCAGGACCTGGAGTAGAGGGTTATAGAAGAAAGACTACTGGCTAGAGGAATTCATACTCTTGGAATATGTTCTAAATGATTTATTTTCTCTTGGTCTGGCTCGTTTTGCAGAAAGTGTCTGTAAAAAGTGCCCTGGAATGTCATTAGCGCCATTGCTTTGGTTTCATACTGTGAATAATCTACTGAGGGGCCTGGCTTCTAGCCTTACCCAACTATGACAGGTATTTTGAGACCTAACATTCCTTCATAAATCACTAAAGCTGGTCCCTAATGTAGTATCAAATGGACCATTTTAATATGTTGATTTATCACTTTCCAGTTTAAGTGTTTTATATTCCCTCTTATTATAGCATTAAAGGTTTCCAGTTCCATTTGTGAGAAATTTCCAGGGTTTTATTTCTAACAATGACAAACTCATTTTCTTTTCAAAATGGCTTTCACATTTATGTTGCCGTGAATAAGTGTCAAACCTCAGGAGAGAAAATTTAAAACCCAACTCCCATTCACAGCACAGACGATTGTGTTTATATTTTCCTGAGAGGGTTACTAATTCCAGCAGAGCCTATAATGTTTCAAAGGAAAATTAATTATAAAATGATGTTTTAATGGTCACTGCATATATCAATTAAAGATAATCTGGTTGTTTTAATTCACCTATTTGTTGCTCTTATTTTAGGGGAGAATATAAAATAAAATCCTATGATTTGAGGAGAGGTACATCTATCCTAATATTCCTTCTTGAGGATTATAAAACTTTTCCAATCCATTTGAGTGTATATAACAGATATCTCAATGTAATTTTTTATGCCAATAATACATCAACATTCATAAAAAATACAAAATCAAACTTACTAATAATTAAATTTACACATATAAGATATGCCATTGCACAAGATTATTCATTTTCCCATTGCCGATTTATTGATGGCAATCATATTGTAACCCAAGATAAAATTTGTTGAAACTTTACAACTAAATTTCACGACACTTGGTATTATGCAAACAAGGTAAAATAAACAGATTATTATTCAGTAAAGTCAGAATTTTGCTAATACCCCAATTCAGAAAAAATTATAAATTCTTTTAATTTTTAAATAAATAAAATTAAATTAATTAAAATTCTTTTAATTTACAACCTCTTTTCCAGAGCAGTTTCTATATATGGGAGTCCTTTCTCATGCTAGGTTCCAATTTTAGTTCCTTCAGCAGTATTCTTACCAGATTCTACCCTCCTAGTGTAACTTTCTAAATTTAGAAAACACCACCCCATGCAGCTCTTGAGGGGAAGGGATTGTGTCATAGATTTCAGTATTGTGATGTATCTAAAATCTAAAATACAAAACAAAAACCTTTGCATTTTTCCTACAGCAGTAATGACTTAAACATTCCTAGTTACCTACTAAAATATTCTTTAACAGCAGTAGTTCCAAATATATTGTTTTATAGGATAAACCTGTGTTTACTGATTTTGTTTGGATGTTTACTCCTCAAAGGTTTTCCCATCCCCAGATTAGTGGTAAATTTTGATGACTTTGAGCAATCATGGAAATGCCATTTTACGAGTTTAAGGGTAGACTTGTGACCCAGTTCTAGACAATATGGGAGAGATTTTCTGAGGGGCTTCAGGCAAAGGTCCTTCATGTTAATATAGAGCTTCAAAAGATACTGACCTCCTTTTTCCCTGGAAGAAAAGATTGCAACCACAGAGAATGAACCTGATACTGAGACCTCCCAAGTGGAGAAAGGGAGCACGGGGAAATCTGGTCCTTGATTATATTTTTGAGACACTGATTCCATAAGTCCTAAAGGTTACCTATCTCTCAATCAATTTTGAGTTGAAAGTTTGTTACTGACAGCTGAAAATATTCTAATAGATACAAACCCTCTGTTCAACTATTTAACTATCCTTTAACTAGAAGTAATTAATCCTCATGTCCCTTGATCTCCTACTATATTAATCATACAAGTTGCCAACTGTGGGCAACACCAACAACCATCTGCCATTTCCATTTCTGCATCTAGGCTGGTATGGGTTGTAGACAGTTATATAATTATGCCAATCTGTTCTCTGACAAACTTCAGCTGGCTTTTCAGTTTTGTTAGGTGATTCCTTTTTCCTTTTTAAAAAAAATCTATCTCTAATTGGATGTCTAATGGATGTAGCACGACCTAGCTGTCAAAATCTGAACTCCTACTTATTTTCTCTAATCATCTATTTTCAGTAGATGACTCTTAATGTAGATGACTCTGTTGGCCAATCTAAATCCTGAGAGTGATGCCAAATCCTCCTTCATACATCATATCAAATCATCAAAAATATTGTTGGGTCTTCTTCCAAATAAATCCTGAGTATAACTGCTTTTCACTTCTTCTATTGGGACTGCACTAATCAAAGCTAACTTCATCTCTTGCTTACACCATCAACTTTTTGACTTATAACTGCCCTTCCTGTATCCAGAGATTTTTTCCCAACATTTACAAGATTTCTCCCTCCTTCCAAAGAGCAGTCAGAATGAGACTTGTAAAATATAAATCTGATCATGTCAGTTCCCACCTTAAAGTGTTTTAATGGCTTCTCATCACATTTAGAATAAAATCCAAAATCCTTAACCAGAACCTATAAACCTGTGATTCAGGTCCCGCCTATCTCTCCAGCCTCCTTATAAGTCTACTCTCCCTGTGGCTTGCTTGGCCCCAGCCACACTGGTCTCCTTACTATTCATTGAGCATACATACTCCTAGCTCAGGTCTTGGGTATTGTTCTCGTAGGAATAATTTGTTTTCCAGATAATAGCATGGATCATTCCCTCACTTCATTCAATTGTCTTCTCCAGTGTCATCTCATCAAAGCAGGCTTTTCCTGCCACTCTTGTTGAAAACACAGACCCTAGTCTTCTTCCTTCACTCCTTACTCCCCTGCCTCTGCTTTCCTTTCTTCAGCTATCTTCACATATGATAAAATGTTATATATTGTTATATACTTATTTTATTTTACCTTCTCCCTTTGGAATATAAGCTCTACAAGGTTTGCTTAGATAAATAAGACTTTTACCCACACTATTTTATGGAAGTTGATCTCTTGAAATTACCAATGACCTTGTCATGGGCTAAATTTTGTCCCCTCAAAATCCATATGTTGAACCTCTAAACTCCAGTACCTCAGAATGTGACTGTATTTGGAGACACAGTCTTTAAAGAGGTCATTAAGTTAAAATGAGGTCATTAGGGTAGGCTTTAATCCAATACGACTGGTGTTCTTATAAGAAGGGGAACTTGAGACACTGACATACACAGAAGGAAGATCACCTGAAGACTCATATACAGCATAAGACTGCATATGAGTAGAAGACAGCCATATATAAGCCAAAGAGAGAGTCCTCATAAGAAGCCAACTCTGCTGACACCTTCATCTCAGACTTCCAGCCTCCAGAATTGTGAAAAAATAAATTTCTGTTGTTTAAACCTCTCAATCTGTGGGTTTCTTGTTACGGTAGCCCTAGCAAACTAAAACAGACCTCTAAAATGTCAAATTCAAAAACTTTACTCCTCAATTTTTTCAACTCCTTGAATTTTACAGCTTTGAAATAAATTACATAAATTAGTATTTTTAAAAACAATGACAACAAAAAAACACCTGAATACTTACCAGTCAGGCAAAGAAATAACATTCTCACCACCCTATAAGCCTCTTTCCAATTGCCCTCTGCACCCTGACCCGCCACAAGGCAACACTGTACTGAATTTTGTGTTAATCATACTCTCTTTTGGAGAAGTTTTACACATCACATATGCACCTCTTTAAACATTGTTTCATTATTTTCTGCTTTTGAACTTCATATAAATGGATTTACATTGTATCTAGTCTATGACTTCATGTTTATGTGCACTAAATATTGGGGAATTTTTTAAATGAGAATTCATTATTTTGCATAAAAATAAACCATACTTATCTAACATCAATAACATTTAAATACAAATTTGAAAAAGCATTCGCTACAAATATGGCATAAAATGTTAATAATCTTCATAAATTGATCATAGAATTTTAAAGAAAGTAAATAATAATAAACAGAAAATAACAGAAACAGAACTTCACAGAAAAGGAACTATAACTAGCTACTAAACATAATATATTTAGATCAATAGTAATAAAAATATAAATAAAAATTAAGAGGTAGTATCTTCATTTAACATTTTTTTTTTAAATTAAATGCTAGTAAAAAATTTGTTTAACGATAAAATGTGGGCATTGCTATTTGGATAGCAATTTGGCAATTGCCAAATATTTGCCAAGTCTTCAAAATGTTCTGCCTTTTTATCTGGTGATTTCACTTCTAAGAATCTTTCTAAGGAAAATAATTAGAAATTCAGGAAAAAAATCTATATACAAAGATGTCCATTATGCTGTTACCATAATGCTTAAAAAGAAAATATGAGGAATAACTAAATATTAGTTATTCCTGTAAGTCTTGTGATCAAGTGATGTTAATCATTATTTTCTATATCTTGGTTAAATCTTCCTTTTAGATATTTTCATGATGTAGCTTCAATATCTGCAGGTTTTCCTGTCCTATAATTTTCTTGGCATTTTTAATACTATGAGATTCTTCATCATGAAATCAATTTAGAAGTGAAAAGTCATTTTATTTTTCTTTCCTTCATTTAACATTTCCTAAAAACCCACATTTGGCTGAGACCTTCTTGTTAGTTTTGATTGTTACCATGTAAACCTACTTATTTTTGGAGAAGCTGTGCTGTATTTTTTGTTGGAATTCTGGCACCATTCCTCTTGCTTTCTTTGCCCTTTTCTCTCTTTCTGCGGTCAAAATATGGAAAGTATATTTCCTAGACTTTCTTGCCACTGAAAGGCACTAAAGGCAGAATTGGAAGGTCATAGAAAAGCAGAAGCCACTACTGCTCTGGCAGTGATGAGCAGGCCTGTGGGCCTCAGCAGGGGTCAAAGGTAAGGTGGTGCTAGTGCCCTTGAGAATTCTCCATGGACCTCCCATTTTGGTGCTGTAGGCAGATGGACCACCAGTGCGCATTCCCTTCAATACAATTTCTTGCTTTTCTCAAATCCAGCAGACACTCACTCTCATAATTCTTATGAATGGTTTTGTTTTCTTTTTTTAAGATTCTAATTTAATGCTTGATTACAACATCCAGGGATGTTTCATCTTTTCTGACAGAAAGTTCACTGATAGAAGAGAGAAAAGAAAAAACTTTATAGCAATGGAGGGGTCGATCCCGTGAGCTCAATTTTATTGGAAGCTAGTTCAATCATTAGAAAAACGATCAGAGGTCTGTAATCTATTGATTAAAGCTATTGATAAATCTAAGGGCTGCTCGTAAAATGGGTGAATTTCCTTTCCATCACGGAGAATGTTTAAGCTGAGACTGAGGGAGCATAAGCCAGGAATGTCCTGTAGAAAATTCCAACCCTTGGGAAGGAGCCAAACAAGATAATCTAAACATTTTCCTCCAGCAAGTTCATGAATCTTTATTTTCCCCATATCTTTATCACTAACTCCTATGCTTTACACCTGATCATTTTTATAAGAAACATTCTAAAATGTACATTTTCCCCTCTGAAATGTATATAATGTCTCCATATACATTCTTTAATCATTTATCCTGGAAAAGGTCTTGTAATTTGCTTTGCATCTCAGAGCAATAAAAAACTTAAGTTATCCTATTAATTGATTATTTCTGAAAAACAATCTGCCTGTTCTGATTGGGTCTCAGACTTTCTCTCTTCTCACCAGCTCCACCAATTCCCCTTTTGTTCCATTCTATTTTCTGCACTACAGCAAAAGTGATCTTAAATCAGATTGTGTCACTCATCTCCTGAAAGCACTTCAATGCTTTCCCATTGAACTTGGAATAAAGTACAAACTTCTGACAACAGCTTTTTAGGAGAGGGTAAGGAGAGAGTTGGAATGAGAGAATAGTATCAGATGAGTCTGAGATGTAATCAAGGGCAGGCCATTCATGGCTTTGCCCCTCTCATCTCTCTAAGTCACCCACATCACTACGCACTAGTCACACCAGCCTTCCTTGAGCTCCTTGAATATGACAAGCTCTTTCCTGCCATTACTGTACCTGGGACTCTTATCCCCACTGTCGTAGTATGGCTAGTTCCTTTCCTTTAGATTTCAACCTAAACATCGCCTTCTTAGAGAGACTTGACCTAATCATCCTACTCAAATCACTTCTACCTCTCTTACTCTTTATAGCCACTTATTTTTTCATTACAATTCTTATAAGCCTATATAGAAATAATTTTATTATTTAATGTTAGTTCTTTATTTTCTTGATATCCACAAGAATACAAACTTCAGGAGGACTGGCCAATTATTGTAACCAATATCCTAGCAGAACGCCTGACATATGGTAGTTGTTCAGTAGATGTTTATTGAATGAATCAATTTTCAGGAGAACAAAAGTGTTATGAAAACCCATAATTATTAAGAGGAAGTTTTATTTTATCCGAGGAAAAACGTATCTGCACATTATCATGCTAAAGTATAGCTCCAAAGAGTAAGCTCATCATAAACCAAATTTATTTTGGTAGTAAGTAACTTTTGGAGGATTACTTTTAATATCACTGTCTATTCTTATATTGTATTGCACTGAGCAATATTCTAATCAAATTATTTCCGAGTATAAGTAAATGAACAAAATAATATGTTTGGACTGTTATGTGAACTTATAAGTAGCTAAAGAAATCTTTGGGACAATTCAGGAAAACCCAAGTGAGTTTAGATGCAGAGGTGCTATCCATGGCTTGACAAAGTGGGAAAATTTGCTTCTAGAACTAGTTCTCAAAGCTCCTGAAGAATAAATGAGACTGGGAACTCCCTGTGCTGGGAGCTGTCCATCGACTGCTCTGGCGAATCTAGGTTATTCATGGAGCTACATTAAAGGATCAGGGCAGCCAGGAAAATTTAGAGACACGCAAATATTCCTTTGTTGAGAAAATGTCTCCTCCATTTTCATTCTTGTTACAAAACTGTGAGCGTTAAGTACAGCTATATATTTGCAAGAGATTTTGAGTGGATAATCATGATTGAATTGTAATAAAAGGAATATATATTTTAGAAGTAGTTTTAAACATAAACTGTTTGTCAGCCTAGGAATACACAGGCTGGATTCATCCACTTGAACTCTCTAATTGATCCTACACGAAATGTAGTAAAGGGAAACAAAATATTTGATTATTTCAAAATGGTTGGAGAGACAGCATTTCCTGAATGAAAACATTTGATTACATCATAATCACAAATATAAAATTTTAAAGTTATGATGATGGACTTATAAGAAGGGCATTCATCTGTAACATTATTGTCATGTAATATACCATTCCAAAATTTCAGGTTAGTAGTTAATTTATTTTTTGGAAATCTATTTTTCCCAAATGATAATGACGTTTACAAAGCTACAGATTTGGGGATCACTGAATTATACAGCATCCTACCATTAAAGAGGGCAGGACAAAGTAAACCTAAGACCACCATGTATTATTACCCTCTCCTTCTATATCTAGGCTATTGTACAAGATTAGATGTTCAAAATAATTTTGGTCTTTGAAAATGCTTACAGAGGAAGTATTTGCAAAAGTGATGATGCCAATATGGCACTTTAATTTCATAATGTATGAATTAAATCTAAACATCCCAACTGTCCTCTTGTTCCTTTTATGCTGTACTACTTGCTTAGTCGCTGGGACAGGAAGCGTGTTTGTAATGGAGTTAAACACCTAAAAGTTCCACCTACAGAATGGTTTCCTAGCCTTTCTTCTGCTACTGGGAAGAAGAGGGCAAAGTGAAAAAATAAAATATGTTTTTCATCAGTGTTTAAGTCAGTGGCTTTGGTTATAGAGTTTAACTTAATAGCTTGGAGTTACCAAAAATAGTGGGTTAAATGTTTAGATTACATCATCTATGGTAACATCAGGATAAATTACAGATTTATTAGAAGACATAAAGTCAACAAAATGAATAGATAGCAACTTTAAATCAAACGGAAAAATGCCTTGTTCTTTTAGAATATACCCTAGACTTCACCACTGCTCGCTTTCCAGTCCAGACCATCATCATCTTTTAATCATTTCATGATAATAACCTTGTAATTCATCTCCTTACATCTTACTCTACTATATACATACATTTTCCACAATCAACAAAGTGATTTTTCAAGTGCAAAACATCTGATTACGTTACTCCCACCTTAAAGGTTTCAAATGACTACTTCTTGCCCTTAGGAAGAAGTCCACAAAAATGCCCCGAAAGTCTTCCTTGATTTGACTACGATATCTGTAGTCTGTTTAAACTAAAAAGAAAAATAGAAGCTAAAAATATGCATTTCACACATAAATAATGAAATCCATGCTTCTCTATGGATATTTATTTTATGATCAAAGATCCATGTTAATCTATATTTTAAAATTTATAGTGAACTTGTAACAAGCCAAATTAGCTTGCTAAAATTTATATTCAAAATATTGTAGCTATCATCACATTTTTCTTAATTTAGCTCACAATGATGTTTAAAAATGAGTCTTAAAAGATAATATAGAACTTGTTAGAGATAGTATGTTCGTGATGAAACATTTGTGATGCTATGTTTGCCTCGATGTGAGCTATAAACATCCAATAGGGAATAATTTATTAAGACAGCAGATAACAGTGTTCAGGTCAGAAAGAAATGGAGTTACAGATTACCATGTGTGATAAATTTTTCTAGAATATCTCTAATATGACATCTTAATCTTTGTAAGAATCAAACTCGTGGATTAGCACGTGTCATGATGCAAATTATATACCTCATGGGGAAGTGTATCAACATTCTAGACATCTAAACTATTGTTAAGTTGCCCAAATTACTCTTATAACTAAATTTGACTCTATACAGAAATCATGAATTCATTCAATAGCTATTGTTAAAATCCTATTATGTGTCAGATGTGCCCCCTTGGTGCTGAAGATTCCAAGGTCCAAGGCAGACAAGAGCTTGCTCCCATGGAGCTTACATTCAAGTAAGGATGGAGATAGATAGACAATAAACAGTATAAATTAATAAATAAGAATTTTAAATAGATAAATGAGATAAATTTAAATAAGATAAATTTAAATATAAATATTATGAAGAAAATAAAACAGTGATATGACATGACAAATAATTAAAGCAGGGGGCTTTCTTACATCGATGGCCATGTAATTCTTCCTGAGGAGGTGACATCAGGGCAAAAATAAAAATGACAAGAATAATCCTACCATGACAAGATCTAGACAATTCCAGGTAGCAGCAAGAACAAGTACAGATGCCTCAAGGTAGGAATGACATTGGAGAAAGAAGGTTAAGGGAGCGAGGGAGAAATCGCTTAATTGAGGTGAGAGAATTTGGCGGGGACAGGTTCTTTGGGGCACTATAGGCTGTGGTCCGGAATTTAGATTTGATTCTATAGGATGCCTTAATAAGGGGAGAGTTATATGATTTGTTGAATGAATGAATGAACGAACAGCTTGATGCATACAAACATTAAAACCTAGCAATATGTGATATTCCTGGCTACACATTTCAGGCATGAAAACGAAAACAAAGGAAAGCATTAAGTCTTTTAAATTTACAAGAAAGTCTAAAATTTCCATTTGTATTTACACGCTTTTCTCTTTACAAAGAATTTAAACAATTTGCAAATAAACTCAAACTTAGGAAAATTCTAGAATGGTATTATTCACCAAACCTTTGGCATTTCCTAGTGTTAATTCTAAGTTTCTTTGTACAGTTATGGTCAGACTAAGAGCTAAATAACAGAAATTCTGCATTAAAAAGAATATTGTCCATTAGTTGGCAAAAAAAGAGGAAATTATTCTGAGTATGTTTGAGATTTCTAAAAAAGCATACTCTGTGTCTTCTGTACATAGGCTATTTACAGTGGGATGTCAGATTATAGCCATGGTGTGCTGCAGCTGGTCCATACCACCTCTTGAGTGACAACTGCTAAACTTCAGGAAATTTATGAGCGAGTTGTTAAAAACACTATTATTAAAATTGAAATGATGCAAACTTATTAGTTAAATTTAAAAGTTTAAGACAAAAGTAGTAAATACCCCAAACTCATCACTTCCTAATTATTTTACTACATTTTAATGTCATCAATGCTCTTGAAGTTATGCCTATTGCATCCGTATCGTGGCAATACTACACAATGGTCTGCTACTGAGCAGCTCTTCCCAGCTCCACATTTAGTGATGTCACATGGGAAGCTTGAGATCGGACATGATGAAAATATTCACTCCATAGAAATTGGCAAATGCTACAAACCCGGGCTTCTCTCCACCCACAGAGAGCCAGTCATTTAACATTTACCAGCGCACCACCACTTATAACTATGCTGATGCTACTGCCGCTGCTACAGCATCTCTAGCTACAAACTTCTGTAGTGTAAACTCCAGAAACGAGGTTCTGCTTCACATTAGGGATGATGAAGGAAAGGGAAGGAAATGAAGAGGGCAACAGCGTGCTACGGCTGGCTTCTGACAGGGAAGGTCAGCATTCAAAAGCAGTTTATACAGTTCTTTTACACTTTACCACCCTCAACATAATGTCTACATTTCCCTCAGATGTCCTTTTGCAAAACAGCCCTGCTAAGTGTAAAACTACTGAAGGTGTCTGTTATCAAAGTTCAGAATTTAGAAAATGTTTTAAAAATTTTAAAAATGCCATTTTCTTCCTATCAAATTAACAATGACTAAAAATAAAGAAACCCATGTTGGAGTAGAGCAGTGGGAAATGCACTCATATACAACTACAATAGGAACATAAATTGATAAATATTTTAACAGATTTGGCAATATAAAACACGTTACTCACTATTTAAATTCAACCTGCAGAAAGATTAATTTATAAAAATGTATTCAACATAGTATTATTCAAGATAGGAAAAACTGGAATGGGTGGATAAATTCTATACATTTGTTTGAGAGAATATTATGTATAAGTTTAAACGAAATTTACAAAATTTTGAATGACATGGGGAATGTTCATGCAACATAATTGATAAAAGTAGGATATAACATGATATATTCAATAGAGGCTTCAACATGAAATTATATACATATAATAGGTAACTAGAAGTAAGTTCCACTGAACGTTAGTAGTAGTTAATTTAGAGTGTTTGGAATATGACTATTTCCTTTTCCTTTCAGATTTTTTTTAATTTCCAAAATTTCTAAGAAGACATAATAAGAATGTCTAAACTAAAAACACTTTCAATGTAAATAATTTGAATTTACAAGGAAGCCTAAAATTTCCATTTGTATTTACATGCTTTTTTCATTACAAATAATTTAAACAATTTTCAAATAAATCCAAATTTAAATAAGAAAATTCTAAAATAGTACTATTCACCAAACATCTGACATTTCCTAATGTTAATTCTACGATTTTTTTGTACAGTTATGGTTGAACGAAAAAATGTGGCATGTGTTAAAGGATTTATTAGTTAAATATATAACATAATCATCTATTTAACAAATTTTCTTCTAAGTCAATTCTTCCCATCTTTGATTTGGCGTCTTCTAGTATTTCATAGTCTCTCATAAAATTCTCAAATAACGTCAATTTTAATTCAGTATACTTAAACTATATCATGCATACAGGGTGAGAAAAAAGTATCAAAATTTAAACAAATAGTAGAGTTCTACAAATCCAAAAAAGGGAAGAAATCACTGCCTCAAAATGTATTTCAAATTAAACAATGCTGTGAGAAACAGAGTTTGCAGAAAAGGAATAGATATGCTGAGACAAAGAGAGGGAGACAAAGGAGTGAGCTATCATCTACTGTCTATTTTATTACTATATTAATATGTGTAAGACAAGGAAAAGGAGGTTAGAAGAATATTATTAGTAGTCCAGTGAATTTCCTTTTTGATATCAGAGAAGTTTGGATATTATTATCTAATGGTCCAGAATATGTACCATTTTAATGCATTATGGTATTTTAATTGTGCTTTGATATCCAGATAACAATCAAGTATGTGGTATGTTGCAAATATACTTTTGTGACTCAAAAGGAAGAAATACCAAATTACAGGGCATCTTTGACATTTCAAGTCTACTTAGGGAAACACTGATATTAGTGTGAATATCAGTCCTACCTTTACTCTTCGGAATCCATATGGGCCTAGAAACTTACAAGTACATAATTGAAATGTATCTTCAATGACTGGCTTACCTGAAATTTTGACTTGAGACACCACTCCATCTCCTCCATCACTGTGTGCACGAACCTCCACAACATACTCTCCATCCCTGGGGATTGGGACTTCTATGGAGTGTTTATGAGTTGAATACAGTTTGCCATCATGCTGGCCATCAGGTCTATAGAGTACCTGGAAAAGTCCAAAAATACATATACTTAATAAAGTGGTAATAATGAGCCAATGTCCTAATACTAAAGCCAGAATAAAAATGCTTATATTTTTATTAATAAATAATATCTTAGGAAGCTATGTGTAATATTAGCTGGAAAATTCATGTTATTTTTAATTTGCAGCTATCGATTTCACCTATTTTTTAAGGTGATTCAAGAGGATGTGACTTAAGTATCTGAATTTTATTTTTTGAGATCACCTAAAATAAAGAGAAGGAAAGAATGTGTCCTTTTATGAAAAAGGTACAAAATAAGGGCTCTTCCAATATATTGAAGTAGTCTAAAAACATTGCCTAGCAATTTAATTTAATTTTTTTTCCACAGTGTTTCTAAAATTTAGTATTCAATGAAAAATGTGGTAATGTGTGATATAGAGAGTATACGGAAATACTCTTTTTTCCTTTTTTGTTCATTTATAGAAGGCAACTCAAAGCATCAAAGAGTTTGCTGTGTGCTGGGCAATATTATCTGTATCACTGCCAAACAAAAATAGATTCCTTCCATCTCTCTTTAAGCAGTGATTATTCTAACATCTCTATTCTTTAAAGCAGTTATTATTTCTATCTTGCTCACTTGACATGACATTTCTTAAAACTCACTGAAGATCTTTTCTCATTTCAAAATTTATCATGGCACTATGTCATGTGATTCTGCTATAAAGCTAGGATAAGAAAGCTGAATGGGTTTTGCTGAAACAGCAAAAAGTCCAGACATTAATCAATCTTTGTAAGAATAAGCTAGTGTGGGGAATAATCTAGTAATATTTCATATACCTTATATCCTGTCACTGTAGATTCGTTTGATAGTGCGACCACATGATCCCAGGTGATTATGTATCGTGAACCAGACCTTATGGAACTGATGATCCTCGGTGGCTGGCTTGGAGCTGTGACACGTAATAATATGCAATTAATGGTTACCATATCTAACTTTAGTTCTGCAAGCTGCATGGCATCAGAAATTATAAGGCTGATGATAATGATGTGACAATAACAGCAACAACAGCTAATTTTTTTTTCTTTTAAAGATTGGCACCTGAGCTAACGTCTGTTGCCAATCCTTTTTTTTTTCTTCTTCATCTTCTTCCCAAAGCCCCTCAGTACATGGTTGTATATTCTAGTTGTGAGTGCCTCTGGTTGTGCTATGTGGGACGCTGCCTCAGCATGGCCTGATGAGTGGTGCCATGTCTGCACCCAGGATCCAAACTGGTGAAACATTGGGCCACCAAAGTGAAGCACATGAACTTAACCACTCAGCCACGGGGCTGGCCCCAACAATAGCTAATTTTGATGAGTGCTTGCTATCTATCATGCTAAGTACTCTACATCCATGAGTTCATTTAATGCACCACCCCATGGCCCTGTGAGGTAGGGAATATGAATATCTTTTATTCTCTTCTCATCATCCTTCATTTGGGTTTCTTTCTCTACTAGTCTTTTGAAACTGCTGTTTTCAAGGTCATCAATCACCTCCCCTTGGCCAAATCTAATGTCACTTTTTCATTCTTTTCAAACTTAACATCTTTGCAGCATTCCACAGAGTTGGCTTTCTAATTCCTTCTTGAATCTCATTCTTTTCTTAAATTCATGATCTCTTAGCCTCTGGGTTTTCCACCTACCTCTCAGGCTGTTCCTTCTCACTGACCATCCTTTGCTAGTCCATGTCCTCTGCCCAATTTGTAAATGTTGGAATGAGTCAGGACTTAATCCTGAGCACCCTTCTCTCCTCTATCTATGAATTCTCCCTAAATCTTACATCTGGGCCCATGGCTTTAAGTACTCAAATTCTATCTCAAGGTCTAACCTCTCTCTTGACCTCTAGACATATGTGTCCAACTGCCTATCTCTACTTGAAAGTCTCAAAGGCTTCTCAAATGTAATATAGTCAAGGTGGAACATTTGCCATGCACCCCCACATCTGCTTCTCTGTGAGTCTTTCCCATCTTTAGTAAACGAAATAACCAAATCCCTAATTTCTCAGGCAAAAATTTAGTATTATGCCTTCCATTCTGCTCATTGCCAATATGCAAATTAGCAGCAAGTTATCAACTCTGCCTGCAAAAAACTGTCCACTTCTCTCTCTCTCCATGGTCACTTAGTGCTGATCACCACCACTTCTCCCCTTGACTAATAAAAAAAATCTCCTAATTAGCTTTCTCCTTTTACTTTTTAAAATTGTGAACCCACTGTCTACCCAGAAGTCAGAATGTTTTTTAAAAATATATAAATTAGATATTACTCTCTGCCTTAAAATCTTCCAGGCTTCTTATCAACTTAGAAAGAATTCAAATTCCTTACTATGACCTATAAGGCCCTTCATATTTTGTTCTTGGCACACTTTCTCCTCCTCATCTAAGAACCTATGTTCTGGCCCCGTTGGCCTTTCTATACTTAAAACACATCAAACTCTTCCCACCTACAGGCTTTGCACTAGCTATTTTCTTCACCTGAAATAATCCCCTCCCTCACGGTCATCACATAGTGGGTCATTCTTATTACTCATATCCTCGCTCAAATGGCATCTTCTCAGAAAGGACTTTCCTGACCACCTAATTGGAATTCGGCTCCCACCCAAGTCACTTTCAATTTTATTATCTGTCTATTCAGTTCATTGCCCTGTTGTCTGATATTATCATACTTGTTTATTTGTCAGATTTTTCTCTCTCTTTCTCTCTTCTTCCATTAATTTGTAAACCCTGTAAGAAGAGGTTCTGGGTCTGGCTTGATGCCTTCTGTATCCTTAACATTTCAAACAGTGCTGGGCACATAGCATACTTTTATGAATAAATAAATTGAAAAAAGAACAAAAGAATGAGTGCTCCTTTTACAAATTAGAAAACTAAGGTTGAAAGATGTGAAGTAATTTGTCTATTGTCACACATTTAGTAAGTGGTAGAGACAGATCTGAAACCCTTGTTTGATAACAAAGTCTGGCTCTTACCACCATGTTCTATGATCTCATTAGGAGTTTCTTTTTCCCCAAGAGAATTTTGTAAATTTTCAAACTGTAATGGTAATCATGTCTTCAAATTCTTATGAAACTTCCTAGAGTCCTGAATATAATATATTCAGCTTGGGTTTAAGAGGGATATATCAAAGTGAAGCCAGAGGGGCGAGAATAACCAGGAAATCTGAGCAGGGTAGGTGGTCTTGTTATATGAACAGTGAGAATATATGTTGATAAGAGAATAAGCACAAGGCTACAATGTTTAACTTGCATTTGCATTGTGCAATGATGAAGGTTTATAAATCAAAGCATAGAAAAATTAGAATTTTAATTTTCTCATGCTGTTGATGCATTCCTATGAAAACAATGTTTAAAATGATAATAGAATGAATGAAAATTAATTATCTAATGTGCAAAATTTTGGGGGTAGTCTTTACAAAGAGAAGTTTTGTAATTTTATTTCTATAATGGAACATTAAATGTATGAAGATATTCTCCACATTTCCTCAATATCTACAAGTAAGAAAGTTTTTTTGTTTTTTGTTTTAATCTTGTGTGATTTTAAAGGTTAAAATTGAAAACCGAATGTGCTTAGACTGCTAGGTAGTAAATTTCTCTCAAATGTACCTGCATCGTGATCAAATCAATTGGTAGTTTTCGACAAGTGTAAGATACAAAAGTTCAGACTCACGTGCTTTCTTGGTGAAGGTCTCAATCATGTCACTGGGAGGTCCACATCCCGCGCTATTGCAGGCCCTGACTTCCACAAAGTACTGGGTGTCCGGCAGAAGGTTCTCCAGCCTGGCCGAGTATTCTTGGCTGGTGACTTGAACTCTGTGTGCAGCCGCTTCTTTGTCATGGGCGGACCAGTACCGAATCTGCAAGCATTCAAGTTGAGTAATATTTTATCATGATTCAGACATCTCAGTTGTGAAAATTTCTCTTCAATTGGCTCTGACACCATTGATGTTGGCTGAGCATCATATTCTCATGTTACTTAATGCTGCTTACACTTCTATTGGTCTTAGGTTACGGCAAGGCACACAATGCAGATCTGATCAAAGATGTCAAAGGCAAATCACAGGCTCACCTCATTTGGCTAAAACTGTCTCACACTGACCAAAAGAGAAAAAAAACTCTAGATAAGATTTACTTTCAAAATATAAACCTGGTTTCTGTTTGAAGGATTTGTCCAATAATTTTTATCATTTATTGTCTGCTTTATTTCTGTTTACATGATTTTAAATTTGTTATGAGCCATTGATAAACAAAATAGTCATTATGTGGCCTAGAACATGCCAGCATAGTAACCTTCTGCTCGCTCATTTCAGAAGTATGTATGTAAAATTATTTCCTTTGAATTTATATAGAGGCCAGATATCAAAGAAATATTGACTACTAACTTGGTTAGTTTCAGAAACTATTTATCTTTAAAATAAAGGTATTTTTAAGAAATTTTACCCATGTTGTGATTAGAAATGATTACTTTTACCAGTCAATGTATCAATGACAGCCTTTCTTGCCCCTTAAAGTTTAAGTAAAACCTATGAATTATAATTTTCATTCTTCAAATAAGGCTATTTTATCGGTCAAAAAATCTATAATGACATCAACAGCGTAAATAAAAAGGAAAGGGTTGCCTGTAAGTATACTGATATTATACATGTTTTAGATGCCTTATCTATAAAATAATGGAATTTTAATTTCACAATTAACCAAAGTACCTAAATGATAATAATATCTAATATTTATATAATCCTGAAACTTTCATTTACATAAAACACATATGAAACCAGTATAAAATGAAACTGGATGGCTCAAATTCACTTGGTAACAGAGCGAGGTTTCTATGTAGAATGAGCACATTCCAGGACAAAGGCTAGTTACTAATTTCTTATTGGTTTCCTTTGCAATATTTTTATTTTGTAACTAGTGCTCATTTTTTTGATGCCAACAATATACTTCCTAATGATTTTGATAGAATCTCTTTGGTATTTCTGTCATCTGACCAGAGGATGACCTCAGAACCGAGAAGGTAGAATTGCACTAAGTGGATCCAAAGGCAGATCTCAGTTGGCAGAGAAAGGACTTTCTAAGGGTGTAAGCCTCCTTGTGAAGGCATGAGTTTCCTGGTTCTGGAAGTGACTACATCCATCTTGGAAGAAGGAAGACGGCCTAAATTTTGGTGGGCATTTGAAGTAAATAATAAGTAAGGTCTCTTCCACTGTCTGACTGAAAAGAAATAAAATGAACATTTATATTCTAATGAAATGCCAAGCACTAAAGTACGATCATTCAGATACATTATCTTCTCAATAAACCTAGAATGGTAGTATTTGCCTCATTTTACAGCAATCAAAATTGAAGTCCCATGAGGTGCAGGCATTTTTATATGTATCCTTGTTGACTGAGATGTACACCACAGTTTTAAATCTTCATCTCATTATAACAACTTTTCATCCACTTTAAAGAGAAGTTTTTTAACTAGATTAGTATAATAAAGGCCATTTCTCTTTTTTTTTTTGAGGAAGATTAGCCCTGAGCTAACATCCACTGTCAATCCTCCTCTTTTTGCTGAAGAAGATTGGCCCTGAGTGAACATCTGTGCCCAAGTTCTTCTACTTTATATGTGGGACGCCTGCCACAGCATGGCGTGATAAGCAGAGCATAGGTCTGCTCCTCGGATCTGAACCAGCAAACCCCAGGCCACCGAAGGAGAGTGGGTGAACTTAACTTCTACGCCACCAGGCTGTCCCCAATAAAGGCCATTTCTAAAAGACACTGTACTAAAATGAGCAATGAAAGCGACAAAATTTTTCTAGCTTCTCACCCAAAATTCCATGAGGCATTTTGGCAATACAAAGTGAAGTGTGCAACCTGCAGTCACGGAGCAGAACAAATGTGTTGCTTTTGGTTAATCACTAGGGACACCAAAAGAGAGCCTGGATGAATTAGTGGAAAATAAATAAATAAATAAAGCAGGCCCTGCTTTATGGATAGTAGACCATAAATTCATTTCCACAGGCTAGAGCAACATATAGTGTATTTATTGGTATTTAACGGTATGGCATTTTATAATTTTAACTCTTTTTTTCTACATGTTTCGAAAAAATCCACAACATCCTGTGTCTAATGTTGACTTATCATAGTGCTTGTTAAACAGTTATAGAATCGCCTTATTACTGGTGTCTACTACTACTAGATTATAAACTCCTTGAGGACAGGTATTCATGATTTATTTTCGGACACTGTGTGCCTAGGACTGCATTTGATGTATGGCATT
Source organism: Equus asinus (assembly GCF_041296235.1). Classification (NCBI taxonomy): domain Eukaryota; kingdom Metazoa; phylum Chordata; class Mammalia; order Perissodactyla; family Equidae; genus Equus; species Equus asinus. Next base: position 44,249,059 of record NC_091811.1, on the reverse strand, counting down.
CATTCTTTCATGAACAAAAATTTATGGGGCACCTGCTTTGTACCAGTTACTGTGACGCTGGGAAGACAGTAGAGAACCAAGCAAACGTGTTTTTTGCCTTCACAGATCTTATAAATAAAGGAAGAAATCAAAATGTTTAAGTTCACATAAAATTACTAGTCTCTTTGATAGAGAGATCTTGCCCCAAGAAAACCTTTTTAGAAAACGATTAGGAAGCTAAAAAGAAAAGCCTCAGAAAAAGAGCTAAGTCATATTTTTAATAAAGAACACTTATACTTTCCATAAATTTATGCTACAATAATACCACTTTTGTACAGAGATAATAGATATATAGTTATATCCTTTCCTTGGAAAATTTAAGAAATCTGTAGGAAAAACAGCTCTTTAATCTCATTTTCCGGAAGAGGTTTAGAATAAAGAAATGGATGTCACAATTAGGGAAGTGCTCAAAGATGTTTAGCACTTTTGAAATTTAGGCTTGTTCCATTTTACTATTCCCTACTTCAGTAAACTTTTGTATCAGATTTCTAAATTCTTCCCCTTTCAATTCTAAATTTCTGGAAACAATATCTTCTGACAAGTGAATATTCTTTGTTAAGGATTTAACACAGTTTTTAGCAAAAAATCTAAATATGGTTATGTATGTGAAAAAATGAGACTCTGACACAAAAAAGCTCAAGCTCTAAAAAGATATTATATAATAACTTTGTATTATCTAGATCCCAGACTAATTCAAGTATTAGTACATTCCACGGGCTAGAAATAGCAATAGTATAAATCGTTCAAAATCTGTATTCTTACGCCTCTTGGGAACCATTCAAAGTTCTGTTTTATTCTAGCCATTGGTGCAAGAACCAAACAATTCTATGCAGGTTTTAACCAGTTTCCTGTAAGTACTACTAGTTAGCATTTCACCTCTGCTAGTGTCGCTAATATCTCATGTCCTGTCCTGTGTTGTCCTTGATGCTGTGGTGGTAAACTTGCTCAACAGTCCACGGAAGTGGGAGGGGAGGTGATGTCCCGGGGGCCACCCTTAATCAATGGGACACAGGGGTGGACGAATGCTTCCCCTTTCATCCCAGGTGCGGCAATTCTGAGCCACATTTATGAAGCTCCTCAAAGATCCCAGGGGATGGAGTACCAGTTGGGCACAGTGGTTGCCAATAGGGCAAAGCATCTTTCTATCTGAGCTTCCTTCTTTCCAGTTTACTCTGCTTTTTCCTCATACCTGCTCCCTGGGAGCATTGAAAACAAAGAAACAAATAAACGACAGCAACAACGAAAAATCAAAAGCACTAACTTTTCCCACACTCATGTGTCAGGCTCCACTTTGGAGACATCCAGATGAAGATAGACTCCTTCTCCGAAAATCAAGCACTTCCTAAATATTAGTTTATGTTCACCATAATAATTTAACCTTTAAAAATGTTTGAGTAAATGACTCAGGATTAATAATCTAATTGTGAAATCAATCGTCTGCATTAATTTCCAGTTCAGCTGCTAAGAGTTTTTGTATCCACTATTTCTGATAGCATATTTTGCTTGCTTTCATTAAATTGAGTGACTGTTTTACCTGCTGGGTGAGCAAACTAAGTCTTTTCCGGATTCCTGGGCAGGAGCCCAACGTTCTAATATGCCTTTGAGAAGCAGGACTTCTTGTATTCTTCTGGTTCACCTACACTGCAGGAAAACTAACTGAGTATTAAGACTAGAAGTGAGACCTCTTTGACTAGGAAAGAAAAAACTAGAGAAAAAACTGGGTAAAACTTAAACACTCTACTGAGCTACATTTTAAAACCACAGGGAAGAGACGATTATTTTTAAACCTAATTGCCTACAGTTCTCACTTTAGATGTCAGGAAGTTAACTTTGAGATGGGGTCAGTCACACAGGACGAGGGCTTCTCCAGCTTTTAATTTTCTTAATATGCTGCTTTTTTTCTTTGTTTCTTTATAGCTTAGACCCATAGCACATTTTCATGGGAAATGCAGTGGGGCATTAGTTTTCTTGATCATCTATCTTGTTAAACCATTGGCTTCTCCCTTCATATTTTAAAATGGAAACAATAACCACATTATAGTCAGTCAAGCGTTTACCCCTAATACAAGGGCATTTTCTCATAGAAGAATAGATGTTACGGATTTTCTCTTTTAAGCTTTCATGCTTGTCTTTTTGATATTCCAGGTTCTGTGTGAAAGACTTAAAAAGTTTTTGAGAAAGAAGGAATGGAAACAATAATTCTGTGATTACTACTAGGATTTTTTTTGTTTTTGTTTTTGTTTTGTTTTTTTTGCTGAGGAAGATTCACCCTAAGCTAACATCCATTGCCAATCTTCCTCTCTTTTTGGCTCGAGGAAGATTAGCCCTGAGCTAACATCTGTGCCAGTCTTTCTCTATTTTGTATGTCGGTCGCCATGACAGTATGGCTTGACAAGTGGTGTAGGTCTGTACCCAGGATCCAAACCCACAAACACCAGGCCTGCCAAAGCAGAGCACAAAGAGCTTTAACCACTTGGCCATGGGGCTGGGCTCTACTTCCAGGATTTTTAATCAACCATTTTCTGGAAAGACAAGACCTAGGTTCAAATCTGGTTATGCCAATTATTACTCACACAAACATTTCTAAACCTCAAGTTTTCCATCTTTAAAATGGGGATAATAATAGTGTCTACCTCTAGGGTTTTGTGGATTCAATACAATAAACTTAATTAAGTGTTTAGCATAGCAAAGTCTTAACAAATATTATCATTCTTATCATCATGAACATTATCATTATCATTATCACCATTGTCTTCAAATGTCCAATGACATAAAACAGGGAAAAGTATTAAATGCAGGTGATTTCATTTCTTCCACACAACAGGATACGAGATGGTGATTTCTCTCAGCTTTACAGGTAAGGAAACCAAGGCTCAGAAAGTTCAAGTAAATTGTCCACAAAATTCCTAAGGGACAGAGCTGAGATATAAACCCATGTCTGCTTAGCAACAAAGCTTACAATTTTCTACTTAGTGTGGAGTTGCAAAAAGTTAGAAATATGTGAAACTAAACTCTTCGATGGCATACACTTTTCCCTTGAAATTTTCATTTGAGAAAATCTTATCTGCTAAAGATTACTTTTTGCTATTTCATTGAGAATCCTTAATTGATGTTTACTTCCCCGTCAAAAGAGCTCATAGTCTGATTATTGTCTGAATTCATTGGTGCAGCATATTGCTGCCCATCTCATATTTCCTTCATACTCTGTATGTTGAAAGTTATAAAATAGTCAGCATATAATTGTTAGGCAAAGACAATACATAATTCTTTGGCATGTTTTTAACAAAGCAAAACATACATAGCACTTTGACTCAATGATGGGTTATAAATTAAATTATCTTTTTTCTCTTTTTTATTACTTAGGGATGAATAATATAAAAGAAGAAAAAAATCCTGTGGTCCAAAATATGGCTTGAAAGCTCCAAATATTGATGTCTTCTCCCAAGATACCTTGGACTTGTTTATTACAGGGGTTTGTAACATCTAGTGAATTTATCTCTCTTTCCCATTTCTTTTCTAACAGCTGTAAATGTAATTGTCAGTTTAATAGGCTAGAAATATTGGGCCTTTCCAGTCCACTCTTATCATTTCACTCTCTTTGTAATAACCTCAGCTGAACCCTTGCAAAGATTATCTGAAGATTCTTTGAGATCTACCCAAATCATAACCCACGATATCAAATAAAGTCTTCCTGTTAGTCTGTATGTTTAAAACTTAAAAATTTAGGTTGGTTTTGTGGTTACATCTCAGAAATATGGCCTTGAGACAGCCAGACTGTAACACTTCCTTTGATCATACTTCAGTATCTCTATCAGCACTCAGCGAATATCCATTTATTGCCTACCATGTGCCCAGCACTGTTCTCAGCACTGAGAACAAAATAGACAGAATCCTGCCCTTACGGAACTAATATTCCATGGACAGACGAAGAAGGAGGACAAGAATGGAGAGGGCAAGCTGACTGAGTGGCAGCTCACTGCCCACGGATCCAGAAGGGCACTCATTGTCCACTCTCTGAATAAAACAAAAGGGAGTTTGTGGTTTGGCATAAAGCCTTGAGCTTCGAATCAGAAAATCTGAGTTTTATAATTGTTTCCTTCGGATGGACTTTTAGAAGCGGAACTACTGAGCCAAACAGGGTGAACATTTTAACCACGCTTTTATAAATTACCAAAATGCTTTCCAAAAAACTTGATATTCACCAGCATTTTATGACAATGTTTGTCTCAAAGGATCTTGCTTAACCACGAGTGTTATGACCTCAGTTTCTATTTTGGCCATGTGTTTGTCAACGCACAAGACAGTTACAGCTCTCCAGATAAGCCAATTAGGAAACTCTGCTTTACTCTTAACAATTAGCTTATAAATGCCCAACATCTTGAACACATAGAATACAGTGTTAGTTGTCACATAAACCAATGGGAAACAGAACATTGAAAGATGCAACATATTTGAAAACTTATGCTGATATATTTATGAATAAATGTATTTAGTTTGATAAAAATTGAACTCACCTGATAACTTTCCACTATTTTTTCTACAACATGCTCCCAATGAACAGATATTTCTGAAGATGATAAGACTTTTACGCCTACTTCTGCCGGGGCTTCACTGGGAGCTGAAATTTTATGAGAACGTTAACTTCTTATATAAGATGATTATTTAACAAAACTCAAATAGCACCATTTGCTGTATGAATGAGTTAAGATTATATTTTAATAATTTCAAATAGTTTGACTATTTCCAAAATAAATTATTAGATGTTTTAATAGTAATATTTTTGCCAATATTACTTTATTTCATGGTCATCAGTGATATATGCACACACACATACTCATATACATGAATATTATACACAGATATACATACACACGTGCAAACACTCTTTTAAGTAAATGTGGAAAGCTCATGGATTTTTCTGATATCTGCGAGCAAGAACCATACTAATTTCTTTTTGTATTTCTCCCAACTAATCTGCTTCAGAAAGCTTGTGGATGCAAATTAAAATTCACTATATTTAGCTTATCAATTCTACAGTATCAAAAATAGGAAATTTGCTTTTTATTACAGAAAATTGTTCATTACAATTAATTTTCAATTTTCTCATACTTTCTATTTGTACAAGCTAAAGATACACAGCAATACTTCCCTCTTTCTCTTTTATGTTTAAGCTAAGGGTTCTTTTTAAGATCCTTTGAAACAAGTTGTGACATCCACTGCTTCTTGGGCTCAAGAAAGCTTTTATAAGTGGGCATCAAGTCAAATATGTATCAAAAAGGTTTCTGTTCAGTGGAAAAAAGTAATTTACATCCATTATGAAAATTACACAAAAATATTAAAGAAATCTTAAGCAGGAGTGATCAATTTTTATTGTCTTTTATTAACAAGCCCTAATCCTCTTTTATGTTAAAAATGTCCCGCACATGAACACTGTTGCTTTTCCAAGTCAAGGTAAACATGTGGCACTAGGATTGATTTCTTAGTAGTAGAAGGAAAGATGAACACATGAAGTTTTAGTACAGGCAGGTTTTATGAGACTTATGAAACATTTAGGAAAGAAACATAATTAAATACAGATGGCCGCTACTAAAATATGACAAGCATAGCCTTATGCTTGACTACTTTCGCATCAACTGAAGCAGTAAAAAATTGGTACTGGGTGAGAAGATAACTTGTAAAACACTTTACTTTCATTGTTTCTGTGAGATGTACTCATGTTGTTCAAAATATTAACAGAGTCAAGTTATATTTCTGCTGAATCAGAACAAGCACAGAGAATGTAAGATTTATTACTCAAGATTAAAAAGTCCTGAATTTACTATAAACTAAATAATTTCTACTCTTTATGTATTTATGTATTTAGTTGAGCTAACTTAAAAAGTATGTACGTGTGTGAAGACATATATATACATATATAAAAGATTGCCTTTCATGTTTGTACTGAAAGTAAAGATCATGCAATGATTTGAATGCATGTGAAATTTTTAACAAATATGAAAGCTGATACCTCTATGACTGAAGAGCATATGTGAGTTTTAAGGGATAGCTAAATGTTTATTTTGGAGTAAACATAATGCAAACTGGGTAAACTAATAGAGTGTTTTTCCTCTAAGAGATCAGAAGGGTATCTCACAGTTTTAAACTTTCAAACTCTTCCATTTGTGCTTCTCACACATGTGCAAAGAGAAACTTGGCCAAGGACGAATGCATTAGGTCAGGCGGCAATGAAATCTCTACTCGCTTTTCCAGCCATTAATTATTTACACAGTGCACAGGAGTACACAGCTATAAGGAGGTCTTATCTTTTTCAACAGGAACATAAATAATAAAAAGGATGGTAGTTTAAATAGGATATCATAGAAATCAATGTAATTATGTTTAATCTAAAGCAATGTCCTCTAGGAACATGCTCAGTTCAGTTAAAGTTTCTAGAAAAACAAAGAAAGCTAGTATCTGTATTTTTTTTTTCCCTAAATGGCCTTTCAAATTTTTCTCTCTCCAAGAAAAAATTTCAACTTGCTTTCTGACTCCTTTTTCATAGAAGTATGCCTTAGTTCCCTTGAATAAATTCCTGCACGCTATTGTAACGAAAAATAAGTTACATAAATGCCAAAATTACACAATTTTGAGATTAAAGGGGAAATTTTACAAAAAAGTATATGCTAAAGAATTTGTAAGTAGTATTTGTGAATGCAGAGACACATTGAGGTTCTGATCAACTATGGAGAATTTCTGACTGAAAACTATAATCAAGAAGCCAGGAACAGGGGCCTAAACCAACTATTTTAGTGGAGATTTCCTAACTACCATGAACATGATTTGAGGATGAAAAAGGTTTTGGTGAATTCTTGTCATTTAGATGGAGAGATTGACATTTTAACTTGGGTCAAAATAACACTCATTTATGAAATGCAGAGTACTATAGAAAGATCATACTAAGCAAGGCCCAAAAGACATCAAATGAAATGCAAACCGGAGAATTAGTTTTTTCTCCCCCATCACGTTAGCAAGGTCTTCCTTTCACCTACCGTCTTGTGCTGAATTAATGACTGCTGTGAGGCTGTAAGGTCCATCTCCTTTGTTGTTGAAGGCCTTAACTTTGACTTGAAACGCAGTGGAAGGGCGCATGGTCTCGTCTTTATGGACATATCGGCCAGTATCTGGATTAGTAACTGTAACTTTTTTCCATTCTTCCCCATCAAATGGCTTAAAAGCCACAATGTAACCAAAATTGTTGCCATAGTGGTATTCTCTCGACAAAGGCTAAACAGAAATTGCAATATTAAAAAGATTTAAGTGATACAGTTAACAGGGGGAAAAACCCATGCAAGTAATAATAATGATACACACGGAAGAAGATTCTTTGTAAAAACATATTTAGTTCAAAAATTAGTGCTGCCTGAAAATGCCAGGGCAAAAACTGACTTCATCTAACCAAGTTTGCTCTTCCTGGAACATCCCAGGGGGGCTCCCACTCTGGGCTTTTTTACTTTCTGTTCCTCCTATCCAAGATGCTCTCCCATATGTCAGAAGGCCCCTCTCTCACTTTCTTGAGGTAAAAATCACCTACTTGGTCTTTTCTCTGGCCACAGGATCTGCCATGTGAAGACTCTTTCCACAGTACTCCGTATCCCACCTCTCAGCTTTAATTTTTTCTCTTTAACACTATCGTGATCTACGCTATATATGTTACTTATTATCTACTTCATTGTCTCTCTCAACTGTTTGAATATAAGTTTCATGAGAGCAGAGTTTCTGTCAGTTTCACTTACCTCTTTATCCCCAGGACCTGGAACAAGTCCACAAAGTAATATTTATTCAATGAATGAGTTTCTTTAGAGTTGAAACGCTATAGTGAGAGAGTTCTACAATACTCTAGAATATCTGTACTGCAATCAAACAATAGAAACTAGTCAGAGGAAAAAGAGGGAGCAGACAAAAGGAGGAAGAGATGACATTACCCTCTTCTGTAGGAGGCTGGCTCTGGGCCCTTGTCTGACTCCAATATTGAAGCAAGGGCTCTGTTTTGCAATATCTTCTCAGGGTTTTTTATTATTACACATATCAATTGGCGAATAAAGAAGTCTGTATCAGCCCTAACAAGCCATTATTTATAATACTGACTTAAAGCTGGTTCTAGTGAGTACTCATCGTTTAGTCTTTTTAGCCGATAAGGTAAATGTGCAAACTGTATATTTATTTTTTCACCAAAAAATCAACATTAAGGTGTCTTGAGGAAAAACTTTGAACTAACATAACACAGTGGTTTGAATATACTTATGTTAAACACGAAGATACAGAAATATATACAGTCTGGAGGGTAGAAGAAGTTGTACTCGGTAGCACAGCATAGATATCCTACAGCCTGATTGCAAAAATGTACAAAATGTGATTTTTAGATCATTAGATAGTATAGCCTAACATTTCCACAATAGTTTAAACATTTTTTCTTATTGAGAGTTCTCTACTTAGTTTTTGCAATTTAAGGTATATCAGAATTAGCTATGGAGCTTTCAAAAATTAATGATTCTCAGATCCTATTCCCAGACGTGATTTCAAATTTTTGAAATAGGATTTCCAATTCTGAATTTTTGACAAGCTCCCCATCTTATTCTGAAGCAGACACCCACAAAGTTTAAGAACATTAAGCCATATAGAAAAGAGTAAGATGTTCTAATTTTCCTGATAGCTGCATTTTTGTATGCTACATTGACACTAAAACCTACAAGTAAATAATTCGAGATTTGGACAAGCAAAAGTCAACTCTTTTTCTAAAGTTTATGTAAAAATGTGATTTAAATGCCAAGAATAAAATATGACTCCACAGCACAAACTGAAGTTAATTTTTGCTAAATATCCACTTATTCTATAAACCAATTTGATTCATGTAAAGAATAAAACCTGTCATTTTTTTCTGTAGTCATCAAAATCCTTTGGCGCCTAAGTTGTGTTCTTTGATTATCTGCAGTGATTAAATACTAAAAATATTTAATGGGTATGTAGAGCTATATAAAACATGTTACCTAGATAAACGCAAGATGACTAATTCAGACAAGTTTGTGCTATCACAGGCTTTCCCACACCCAGTATCTCTCTCATTTCAAAAATCAAGCTAAGATGCATGGTTTTCCAGACATTATAGTTTCTGATATAGAACTTCCCTTTGGGTAGTAAAAATTTAATAAAACGTTTTGGACACCTTAACAATGAGTTACTTGGGTGGCTTCTAAGACTGACCCATCATGATAGATTACACTAGTGATCAAAGTAAGTCTCAAGCCAGAAAGTAAACTCTAATTTAAAAACAGGTGATGATACACAAGTTTTTTAACTGAATCTTTGAAGTTTTGAATGTCCAGTGGAAATGTTATAAATTACATTTGGGTTACCAGGTGATGATGAGTTCAAAATATCTCTGGAATCAGAAACTTGAATATTTAGTTTTTTAGGCCAACAGATTCCTTAGCGTCAAGGATCTATTTTTGCACAGAAACTGCACACTAAGCCATAGTAAGCCAGGTAAAATCTGACAAGCATTTACGAAAAAGAATAATTTTAGTAATTTATTCTTGCTTGTACTTTGGGCATTGTCTTTTCTTTCAGTTTATTTCAGGAAACAAAATGGGTTTGAAATTAAGTACAGGTAATGCATCCTATAATATAAGCAACTTATAAATACTTACTGCCCATGTTATGGTCAGCTCTCTGTTGCTTCCACCCCCACCTCCCACATCTGAGGGAGCCACATTAGGTGCTGAAACAAACAAACAAATAAACAAAACAACAAAAAACAGAGGCTATGCAAATTTTTTTCCAACATTGGAGTTCTCATTCACTACAAAAACTATAAATTTTTTCCTTTACCAGAAAAGACAAGTTGCATATATGATCCATTCAATTATAATAACAATGCCTCATAGTAACTGTAATAATCTGTTTTACTGCCAAGATAAAAATTGATTCAATGCCATAGGAAATGTGCCGGTTTTCTTCAACAAAGGGTATCGAAGCAAATTTGCCTCTCCCATCTTTTTGTGTGTGTGCGTCCTTCCATTTAATGTGATTTTGAACAATCAGATGTACTTTGTTAGGAAAATATTCCACTGCTCTTGCTTTTGAACTCTACAACCTTACTTACTGTTGTGTTAGTTTTATGCTTCAACTACAAATAACTGTTAAGAAATGGTACATGTGCATTAACATTGGATAATGTTCCCCCCAAATATCTGAAAGTATTAGAAACCTAACATTGTTCCTTGCACTCTCACTTCAAATTCCTAAATCTCCTCTGGAACCTTGCCCCATCAGTGACTCCAACTCTGCTGTACTCCCAGCCTCTCATATCATTCTTCAGTTTCCAGTCTCTCTACTGTAGAGTCTATTCTTTGCAGTCTCTCCATCCTTAAAAGCCATTCTGTAGCACTGCGTCCCTCAATTTCCGCTTCATACCCTTTCCTGTTCCTGATCTGCAAAGAACAGATATAGGACTATTTTTTGTACTTTATTCCATAACCACTTTTTAACAACCCATTATGTGTTTCCATGTTATTTCACAAGAATTATTTCACATTTCAAAAAAATTAATTATTTCATATTATTTCAATACTTTATATTACTGAAATCTCTCAGAAATCACAAAATTGCTTCTAACTGCCAATTCCAACGGTGTCTTCTTTGTTTTTCTCCAAGTTATTCTCTCTCCTTGAAAGTCCTCCACAGTAGGTGCTATATCTTACTGGATTTGTATACTTAGCACTAACTGGAATGGTATAAAAAAATAAAGCATTGTTTGTCCCTGCACTCACACTTAGAGACCCATTACCAGGCCATGTGGATGAAGTCGGTGTTTTTACAGAAGACATAGTTTTTTCTCACACAAATGCTGTGGCTCCAGTCTGAGATACCATCCCCACATCTGCTAACATTTTAAGAGATGAAACATCGGTTCTCCCTAGAGTCCTCCAAACCCTTCCCAATAGAAAATAATCACACCTTCCTCATGGTGCTCAAAGCAAGGAATTCATTTACTGAATTGCAGATCCTAACAAACAATTGTGATTCAAAGGTAGATACTTCAAGACTTTTCCTAATGCTAGCCACATAAATTATTTGGTGAAGTATGTACGTAAATTACACAGAAACAAACAAAATGCATGCTTTTCTTTCAATCTATAAAACTACGTGATGACTTCCCTTTCTGATGAAGAAAATTATATGAAATTTGACAGATTTTATTTTACTATTCAGCTGTCACCAGATGGGTGTTAGAAATGAAATTGAGTGCACAGGGATGTTAGAAGATAAGTTACTTGTAGCACTTTAAATAAAACACATATTGAAGGATGGGATATTAAAATAACTCCTGGAAACTCTTTAAAACCTATAACTCATATTCTGAAGTTAAAACTCTGCATGCTATAGAGAAACAAAGGGCGTGTTGTCTTATAATCAATGAATAAATCAGATTTGGTGTGTTTAACTCTATGTATAAGTATAGCGGTCACAGGCAAATTCAAAAATAACTCTAGAATAACTTATTATATTGTAGTTTGTTGAAACAAATATTGCCTTTATCAGGACAAGTATTATTTGCCAAAGCATTTCACTGTAATCCTTTTCATTATAATCAATATTAACCTTTTTATTTAGAACAGAGCTAAATATAGAGTATGTATGTTAGACTGAATATTTTTTCCATTTTATAATGTTTATCTTAAGCTCTTTTTAACATGCTCCAAATAAGTAATCTCAAGATTGATTTGCTCTTCAAAAATCACCCATTGAGCTCATGGTGCTGAAAATAAGATACACAAAAATCACAGAAATAAAGGAACTGTATCTCTTAATAGGGTGTCTTTATATCTTTCTTGGATTAATTATTAACTTAGTTTCCTCCATTCAGCTTTGAATGTTCAGCTGTAGCCTTAGCAGTGAAGGGACATTTTTTCACAGGTGGAATTGACACATCACCTACATATCTGCCATGAGTCTGAGAGGCGAGCAGCTAGGTGCTCTGTGTTTGCTTTCAGCCCTGCAGGAACAGGAGGACCTCGCCAAATAGTGATTCCTTTCAGGGAAGTAAATCACCCCAAGCACAAGGAAACTTATTTAACTTTAGGCTCCAGGGCATTTAACAGTGAACAAACTAGACTTTCTTTCGACGATAAATCATTAAAAAGAATTTAAACAAATATTTAGGAAAAATACAGAATTATTGAATTAATCATGGATAAACAATTTTTATATTACCGTGAAAGGTTAAAAATAGTGAGTTTTTTTTAACTTGTCCGTTTGCCATGATTTCAGTCTAATAGCAATTCCCTAATGATGTTTATGAGTGCTTCTGTATTTCAGTCATAGATCTAAAATGTATTTTAAAAGAAAATCAAGCCAACGGCATGACTATTCTTTCCTATGAAAAGAAACTAATGCTACTAATTTTACTTTCAGATTTGAATGCTTAAATAATTTGCATATAAGTACCAATTTGAGCGTTGGTGTTTTATTTAACAATGTACAAATTGGCTGTGACAAATTTTAAATTATGAAAATCATAGAGTACATGAAGATAGGCCCTTGATTCAAAATATATTGACTACTTAGCTCTTGTTAATTATTGCTTTAACTTGTATAGTCATTTTTACAGAAATAAAATTACCGTGAATATAACTTTTCACTTTAATTTGCGTAAATCAAAATTTCATTGTGATTTAAATCTTTTAGTAAGAGATTCAAAATGGTTATGTAAGCAATGCTCTAGAGTCTAGAAATCCAAAGAGATTAAAATCTTACATTTGTTTTTGTTCTATCTTTAAATATGTATTCTTTCTGAAGAGCCATTAATAAAGTCAAGTGAACTGTATAATGTTTCAATATTTCAATGAGAGTAGATCTTTGTAACTCTTATGATCTCCTGCTCTGATGGTGCAGCAGATTGCTAATGCTCCTATTACATTTACCATGTTAAAATGAAGTTTTTTTCCATAGTAGGTTAAAAAGATATAAGGTCCAAGATAGTTTACAATCATATTAATGTCTTAGAGTATTACCAGGGTAAAACTGTAGGTTAGTTTATTAATCTAGGCTTTGTTCTCCAAGAGGAAACTTAAATGGGTAGAGCAGAGTAAATTTATTAACTGCTCAATGGAATGATAATCTAAAAATATGTCACCTGGGGAAATGTTTGGATGGGCAAAAATGAATGCTACAAACTGACATAATCATAACACATAGTAAAATTATGAAGAACCTAAACTAACCACAGATTATTTGTTTAAATTGTGTAAAACAAGGAACACTTCCTAGTTTCTCTCTCTCAGTGTATTAAAAACAAAAGCATCTAATGCATTTGTTAACTTTGTTGTCAAACGAAACAAATTATATTTGGTAATAGATTCTTCTAAATCATAATATGCAAATATACTGTCGCTTTGATCACTGCTTCTCTTTTCATCATCCTCTATTAACTTGCAATTGCCAGAACCATCATCTTACCCTTCTTGTTCCTTCCTTAATTTGGAGCACGAATTATGGACATTGTGCTGCGTTAAGGACTACAGATAGCAATATGAATAAAATCTGATTCCAGTCTTGAGGATGCTCTCTTTAATGTAGTAGAAATTAAATATGTTTTAATTCAATAGAATTTAAATATCCCTAATTTGTAAAAGTTTGCTGAATGAATGAATGAATGAAATGAAGAAGCCTAGCTTAATAAAAGACTCATCTAGAATTTAGAAATGATTTTTATCTACCACACGTAATTGGATACTCAGATCAGCACTTTGAAATAAGTACACAGAGAAGTAGCGTTATGCTTTTTTTAGAGGAAAGGCAAAAGAAGTTAGTTAACTAGCCCAGGTCACAGTGCTTACCTGTAGAGAAGCTGCAATGTTAAACCTCCTGATGGTTTAAAAATCTATACTCTTTGCTTCTTTTAAAAAGAAGATTATCTATTTTATTACTTCTGACAGCAACTAACTTTAATATATACCTTACTAGCTACAGATATGTTCTTAGCAACATTCCTCTCCTTTATCAAAAATATCTAAAAAAATTAAATGAAAGAGCAGAATAGTTTCATTAGACATGAAATTAAAGCTTTATACAAAACATGAAACTGTTGATTATGGTGTTATGTTATTTTTTCTCTTTTCCTTCTGAGGTTCACGTGGCAAATAAATGCCAAAGCTGTCAAAAGAAACCCAAATGCACCATTTTAGGATATCGACTCACCAAGTGCACCTGCGGACCTATTAGCCATAGGGGTATGTCTTACAATGACACATTACTTTGAAGGATGTTTTTGTTATCTCTTTCTTACAGTCAAAAATAAATGGGTCACAATGAATTAGAAACACATCTTCTAATTCTTCATTTGGGACCATCCGTTTTATAATGCACTTGTCTGAATCCAAAGAATATACCCAACTGTGCACTGTGATCTTAACATTAAGTAATTGGACAGATAAGGGCATGTGCTGCATTAGATAATGTTGTGTCTTTCAGTCAGCATAATGAGGCGGAGGAACAACCTTTCCATCAAATGGGAGCCAGCCTTTATCCCACATAACATACGTTGGCATCTCTTGGAGGGTTGTTATAATGGTACGTGACAAGGCAAACATCCCCCTGTTTTAGAAAGTATTTTTATTTTCTTGTAAGGATGAAAAATATAAATGTTAAGTTTTATGCATACTCAGTTTTTAAAAAGCAGGATAAAAGGAGAAAACAATTAAAGAGAAAGCCTGTTGAGTTTTATTATATTAAATATATAAAATTATTCCTTTAAGATGATTAGATATTACATGAAAACACATGATCCTTTATCATGCTTATGAAAAATGGCAATCTATTGCCAAATGAGGTAATCAATTATAGAGTAGACAATTTATAAGTATTTTAAAGTTTAAAACGAGCATAATAGCATAATAAATAAATTCATTCAGCAAATATTATGCACTAGACAGTACTGCTTTCCTTATATGATTTTTAACCATAAAATATAATCTCATAAGATAAATAATTTTCATTTAGAGATAAGAAAAATGAGGCTTAGAGAGGTTAAGCAAGGTGTACCTAATCACAGAGCTTTTAAATGATGGCAGCAGGATTCTACCAAGGGTCAATGTCCTAGAGCTTCAATACTGCACATTGCCCTTCCAGAAAGTGGTTTAGGAGCAAAGCTTTTAGAATTAGAAAGCCCTGGAATTGAATCCCAGCTCTGCTTCACATTAGCTGGGTGTAATCTTAACTTCTTTGTCTGTGAAATTAGGAATAATACTATCAGTTTCATGAAGTTATTGTGAGAATTAAGTGGAGCAATGCAAGTAGGGAGCTTAGCACTGTGTCTGCTAACATAAAGCAAGTGCATAAACAATGGCAGCCATAAAAGTTGATGAATAAAAGACCCTAAAATATTTTCTTATGAAATATTAACAAATGTATTACAGATCATAGGATTTATTCTTTCGGAATCGAAAGGAATGAATCATTTCATTATGTCACTATAGAGCTGTATCTTGCATTGTGAATAAGACTGTTATCACTTCATAGGTTGGATTGTTTGTTTTTGCTCTGAAGTCTTTTATTTATTTGTTTACTTATTTTTTGAGGAAGATTAGCCCTGAGCTAACTACTGCAAATCCTCCTCTTTTTTAAAAAATTTTTTTTGCCGAGGAAGACTGGCCCTGAGCTAACATCCATGCCCATCTTCCTCTACTTTATATGTAGGATGCCTGCCACAGCATGACTTTTGCCAAGCAGTGCCATGTCCACACCCAGGATCCGAACTGGCGAACCCCAGGCCCCCAATAAGTGGAAGGTGTGCACCTAACCGCTGCACCACTGGGCTGGCCCCTGAAGCCTTTTAAAGGAAGTTATTTTCTAAGCACACTAGAGAAAGAATTAATTCCTTAACAAAACACCATTTGAGCAAACATGATGTAAGAGGTGATGCATAATGTAAAGAAAGTGATGTCAAAAAGTTGGTTGAAAGTAACAACCTTGCCAAAATTTTAGCTTTGATATCACTCTGAAACACGATTTTCCGAGCATTTCTAAGGGCAAGAAGACATTGAGGTTGAAAAGTCTCCAGAGTTATATACAAACTACTGGTAGCGAGCACATCAAAAACTGGCCACACCTTATAAATATAATATTAAATATAAATTATATTCAAGGATTCAGAACAAAAGAATCAGATTGAAACTCTCTCTGAGACACTTTTTTATTGTTGTTGTTCTTTTTTTTTTTTTGAGGAAGATGAGTCCTGAGCTAACATCTGCTGCCATTCCTCCTTTTTTTGCTGAGGCAGACTGGCCCTGAGCTAACATCCACGCCCATCTTCCTCTACTTTATATGTGGGACACTGCCACAGCATGGCTTGCCAAGCGGTGCCATGTCCACACCTGGGATCCGAACCAGCGAACCCCGGGCCACCCAAGTGGAATGTGTGAACTTAACCGCTGCGCCGCTGGGCCAGCCCCTGTTGTTGTTCTTAAAAATATTTATATAATCACTCCTACTTTGAGATTAAAAAAAAAAATCTAAGATCTTAGGATAATTCTGTGCAGACAATCAACCCATGTATATTAAAGCAATCATTTTCCGAGAAAAATAATAAAGATATTGCTTGTAATAAAATTCCTGAGGAGGAGATCTACGTCTGTCATCAAGGCCAGAGAAAGCATTCTCCATCCCCGTGGACAATTTTGTACTTCAAAAAATGTGTTCAGATAAGACTTCATTCATATTGTATTAGTCCAGAAATCATGGAAAACTAATCAAGCTCAATGAGATTAAAAGGCCTGTATTTGAGAGAAATGTTTTAGCTGAAATAAGTTTACTCAGACCAACTTAATCATTTGATTTTGTTTTGCAGTTTTAATTTTGAAAATGAATACTCGTTAAATCAAATCCAAGTTCATGATGACTCAGCATGAAATGACATGGTTAAAACCATCTGTCAGATCATGCCCCAGTTCCTTTCATTCTTGTTTTTCAAGAAAGGGCGACTGTGTTCAGTCCATCACACAGAAGCCTCTATTAAAAACATAGGTGGCTCTAAGGAATAATAATAAAAACCAAACACAAGGCTCCTGGCCACTTGGTATCTATGTTCTAAAGGCTTCAACTTACATTACCTCCGTATCCTAATGAGATTTCTGTGAGGTAGAGAAAAATGAACAATTGTGTGCATTTTGCAGGTGGACATACTAAAACAAAAAAATTAGTATTTAGGTCATATCCAGTTTTGTAGTTAAGGATGAAATCTAAGCTTCTTCTAGCACAGTAATAAAGGTTCATATAAATGGAATGTTAGAGTCCTGCCTGTGAAACCACTGTCAAGAGAGAAATCTCAATGTCAGGTGTCAGACACATCTGGATTTGAGTTCTGAATCTTGCAAGATTTAGACTGACTTCGGTGAACTATTTGGTGTCTGTGAGTCAACGGCCCATTAACAAGCATTGGATAGGAATACCTACCTCAGCATATTATTATGAGGATGAACTGAAATGTGTGTGAAAATACTCAATGCAGATGAGTATTTTAGTGTTTATTTTCTTCCTTTATTACAGAATAATCATTTTTATCTGGTGCATTACACGAAATTACATGAAACTTTAAGAGAGAATTTATTGAGGGCAGTACTGTGAATAATTTGGCTTTAAAAACTAAAGAAATTAGATACATAATTCTACTTAAAAGTTAGGCTAAGGAATTGAGGTAGCCAGAAATGTGGATAAATATTAAGGTATCATTGCAGAACTTTAACGGCAGTCTGTCATCCATTTAAACCCTTCTGCCCCAAATAAAGCACATAAGTTTGGCAAAGCATAGTAAAAATAAACGAACTCAGGGAGCCACAAAACATTTTCTTTTTCATAGAGAATAATAAAAAAGAACTATTCTTAGAATCAGAACAATATTTTTGCCTCGTAATGCAGGGGGAAAGGAAAATAGAGTGGAGTACTTCTCGTACTAAAGGCTATTTAAATAGAGTTGGTATTTAGCACAAAAATGCGAACCCAAATTGGAAGAACAGCCAAGGTTGAGCTGTGATAAAAGAGCATATTTGGAGTGACAGCTAATATTAAGAGAACACGCTAGAGCTATTTCTCAGAGATGCTCTGACTCCCAAAGTGGTATAGATCTGAGAACTGCTCATCAGTCTCTCACTTCTTGCTCCCCCTACGCTCCGTCCACGTGGCCATTCAGTTATACACGTCTTTGTGAGACACGCATAATTGTGAACCTTCTAAATCATGGAAGCTGCTTAATCAAGAGTCTGTCTGACTGCGATTCAGAATTAACGTGAAAGTTTACATTCTAAATACCAACTTCACTGAACTGGTCTCTAGTGGAATATGTAGTGGTTTCTATTTAGTTCTTCCTCTACAATATTTATGTAAAAATATTCTTAAACTTTATACAGTAGTCTCCCCTTATCCTTGGCTTCGGTTTCTGGGGTTTCAGTTACCCATGGTCAACCGTAGTCTGAAAACATTAAATGGAAAATTCCATAACCAATGTATGCGTTTTAAATTGCGGCCATTCTGAGTAGCATGATGAAATCTCACGCCATCCCACTTCCTTCCACCCGAGACGTGAATCACCCGTTTGTCCAGCGTATCCACACTGTACACACTATCCCTCCGTTAGCCACTTTGTAGCTGTGGGTTATCAGATTGACCCTCATGGTATTGCATGGCTTATGTTCAAATAAATCTTATTTTACTTCATAATGGCCACAAAGTGCAAGAATAATGATGCTGGCAATTCAGATATGCCAAAGAGAAGCTGTAAAGTGCTTTTAAGTGAAAAGAACATAGTATATATAGGTTTTGGTATTATCCATGGTCTCAGGCATCCACTGGGGGGTCTGAGAATGTATCTTCTCAGGGAACTACTGTTATTTCCTTTTTTGATTTTTGACTGTCTTGACACAGAATACACACATATGTGCAAAATACATATACACACTCACATTTTTTGGATGAATCACTTACCTCAGAGCATTATTTATTTCCAAATACATTCAATTATATAGTAAAGTGGCACTATATTTATAAACCTTTTAAATTTTAAAAAGCTTCTTCTACATACCGGCACCATCTGTTTTAATTTTGTTTGATGGTATACTGGGTTCCCCTATACCCAGTGTATTGGTTGCTACTACACGAAATTCATACTCCATCCATGGGATTAAATCCACTGCTCTTGCTGCCTCCATATTTCCTTCAATAATTGGGGGATCTAAACAAAATGAACATTAAATATAGAATATTAATTGAGTAACATTACTTTTATAATTCCAAGTTTTCATTTTACCGCTTTGAGAAAACGGCACATATTTCGTTGAGCTGAAATAAAAATAAAAACTAGGAATGACAAAATGCTAAGTTCAACAGAGCAAGAGGAGCGGTCATTAATAAATAATAAACTAGAAAGAGTGATATGCAAATGAATCATCTATTTAGTCAGACTAGGATAGGAAGACTGAGATTCTGCACTTTTTTTTTAAATTGTGGTAACATTGGTTTACAACACTTTATAAATTTCAGCTGTACATCACTATATTTCGATTTCTGTGTCGATTACATCATGTTCACCACCCAGAGACTAATTACCATCCATTACTATCTACATGTACCTAATCACCCCTTTTGCCCTCTTCCTTCTCCTTCCCATCTGGTAACCACCAATCCAATCTCTGTCTCTAGGTGATTGTTTGTTGTTGTTTTTATCTTCTATTTTTGAGTGAGATCATACAATATTTGACTTTCTCCCTCTGACTTATTTCACTTAGCATAATACCCTCAAGGTCCATCCATGTTGTCACAAATGGCCAGATTTCATCATTTCTTATGGCTGAGTAGTATTCCATTGTGTATATGTACCACGTCTTCTTTATCCATTTGTCCCTTGATGGGCACCTAGCTTGCTTCCAAGCCTTGGCTATTGTGGATAATGCTGTGATGAACATAGGGGTGCACGTAGCTTTACACATTCATGTTTTCATGTTCTTTGGATAAATACCCAGCAGAGGAATAGCTGGATCATATGGTAGTTCTATTCTTAATTTTTTGAGAAATGTCCATAGTGTTTTCCATGGTGGCTGCACTGGTTTGCACTCCCACCAGCAGTGTATGAGAGTTCCCTTTTTCCCACATCCTCTCCAACACTGGTTATTTCCTGTCCTGTTAATTATAGCCATTCTGGCTGGAGTGAGATGATATCTCATTGTAGTTTTGATTTGCATTTCCCTGATAGTTAGTGATGTAGAACATCTTTTCATGTGCCTGTTGGTCATCCGTATATCTTATTTGGAGAAATGTCTGTTCAGATCTTTCACCCATTTTTTAATTGGGTTGTTAGTTTTGTTGTTGTTGAGATGTATGAGTTCTTTGTATATTTTGGATATTAACCCCTTATCTGATATATGGTTTGCAAATATCTTCTCCCAATGTTAGGTTGTCTTTTCATTTTGTTGATGGTTTCTTTGCTGTGAAGGAGATTCTGCACCTCTAACAAGCTCCCAGGTCATAGACTATGCTGCTAGTCCCTGGGCTGCACCTTGAATAGTAAGGAGCTGTATTCTGAAGGTAGTATCTCAAGTGATTTCCTGAGGCAAGGGCACAACTGGGCAGTTCAAATTTTATGGACTGCCACTGATGTAGTGTGGGGTAGTGAATGATTTCTTACTAGGGTACCTATACATTTATACCCTTTTTTAGTTGGTTCTGTAGATTTACATGCTACTAGATACTAATGGGGAAGTTATAAATTATTAGTAGAATAAGATCCAAGATTGCTTATCTAATTGAGGTATGATA
This sequence comes from Equus asinus, assembly GCF_041296235.1. NCBI lineage: Eukaryota > Metazoa > Chordata > Mammalia > Perissodactyla > Equidae > Equus > Equus asinus. The sequence goes on along the minus strand of NC_091811.1, from coordinate 44,228,182 downwards.
AAACGTACCACCAAGGCAGGATTATAGATCATTTTAAGCTCTCTTAAAATATTTCCACATGTGTTTTTAATAATTAACCTACACATACATATGCATGTAAATACCTGTACACCACTTATTTGGCAAATGTGTTCCTTTAGGCTTGTCTATGACTCATTGTCTTATTACTTAGGGAATTTTCATCTGGCTGTGCAGACCGTGAATAAGTAGCTTTTCAAAATGTTGTACCCTCCACAAAAAATACTCATCACCCAGTGTCTTTTACCTTGCCCACCACAAAATATCCAACGCTCTGTGGCTCCTATGCCTATGTTTAGCCCATAAATTATCCTGCTTTGTCGAAAGCAGAACGTAGACCTTGTCTCCATCCTCTGATGCCCTCTCCCACTCTCTTAACTGTGAGTTGATCCTTTCTGATTTCTCTCCTCCATTGCTACTATGTTTTACCCCAGTCCAAATTTTTATTTGTTTTATTCTAAGCCCTGTGTGTCCCTCTAAATGGATTTGTACCTCATACAATCTTCTGGACCCTTCAGCCCTGGTATGAACTATTGGCTACATTTTACTTTTCTAAAACCACCCACACAGCCAGATTGGGAGCAGAGGTCAGTTTTGCTTTGGAAGCAGATTCCCGCCGCAAGCCAAATGGAAAAGAACAGTCAGGAGCAAAGGGACGTTGTGTGCCCTCTCTCCAGCCAAGTTCCTTGCAACCTGTTTATTATCCCTGGAGTCAGAAAGAGAGGAGAGTACTTTGCACAATGGAGGCCAATACTGGGGATCAGGGCTGGGGTCTCAGGTTTCTGGGTTTTAATTGGGTTAATTCTGAGTCAGGCCACTTCTTACGGACAATCTCAGTATGGAAAATCAGATCTTAACTATGTAACACCTGCCAGAGGTTTCTCTCTATCAAAAACTAAAGCGCTGTATGTTAACCTGATAGGTGTTCAAATCTTGGTTTTGCTTCTGAGTGTAAATTTCAAGCAAAGGGATATACAGCAGTAGACATACTCCTCATTTTAATACTCGGGTCAAAAGATCCCCTTGAGAAGGTCTTGTTTTAGCAACCAGCCAAGAGGAGTAGTCCATAGATTTTATTTATTTTTTTGTAAATACCTTCAGTCCATAGGCTCAGAGTAAAAAATTTCTGACTATTCTTTGGAGAAAAAGAGAAACAAGTCTCATGGGTACCCCAGGGTCAATAATGCACGGTGTTTTAATTGACTAGCAACCATGCTATGGTGCTGTGCCTTCAGACCACACCGATGAGCTGTTTGAGCAGCTTCAGAAACAGCTAGAATGACCTCAGGACTAAAAAGTAGATTGTTTCAAGAATAATTCCAGGCCATGTAATCCCACCTGTTCTAGACTCTTGGAAATTACCAGAGTGAGTCCTGATATTTCCTTACGGTTTAAATTCAACCAGAACCTTTAGGATCCTCCATCTTGATCCAAAACCCAAGTATTTGGAACTACCCAGAAAGAATTACCCCTCAAAGGGTCTAACTGTAAAAGCAGATTTGAAAATGGAAAACGTCATTTAAAGGCTTCTCGCTGGCTCTAACACAACTATTCAGTGTTGTGTTGGAGGCTCTAACCCAACCCACAGATCATCTGGCAGGACTGGGAAAGGAGCCATAGGTGTGGCAAAGTTCCTTGCAGCAAAAGCGAAGCAGACTGTGCTCTGGCGTCCCAGAAGGTGATTCATTGATCCTTCTCTAAGGAAAATTTGAATGTAGCCTCATAAAACCCTAGAAATTCATATGTGAGATAAGAAAAACAAAAAGTGAAGCTACAAAAAGGCAAAAAAGAAAATAGCAAATTTTAAAAGATAAATGTCTTACAATGAGCCCAGTGTCTTTTTCATGTTTTTAACCTATCAATTTGGAAAAGATTTAAAAAAGAAAATACTAAGTAAAGATATGGTAGAAGAGATATTTATACACTAGTGGTGGGAATAAAAACTGGTTCTACCTTTCTACAGAGTCATTTTATAGTATGGTGCATGGGCTTAAGCATGTTTACACTCAGTAATTTAACTTGCAAACATCTATTCTAAGGAAATAATCTGAAGTCCAGAGAAACATTTATTTGCTAAGATGCTGATTGCAGAAGATTTGTAACAATCAATTCTAGTCTTCCACATGACAGAACTTTAAATATAAGACATTTTTCTTCTCCTTTTTTTTTTTTTTGCTGAAGAAGATTTGCCCTGAGTTAACATCCATTGCCAATCCTCCTCTTGCTTTTTTTTTGCTTGAGGAAGATTAGCCCTGACCTAACATCTGTGCCAGTCCTCCTCTATTTTTTTGTATGTGGGGCACTTCCACAGCATGGCTGGTGAGTGGAGTAGGTCTGCACCTAGGATCCAAACCCATGAACCCAGGCTGCTAAAGCAGAGAGCACAGAACTTTAACCATTTGGCCACAGGGCTGGGCCTCTTCTCCTTTTTACAGAACATATCCCAGGTTCTCTCAATTGCTCCTCATAGCATTGTTTCCAGGCCTCTTTATGTTCTGGCCAACATCCCCCTTACACACACACACACACACACACACACACACACACACTCCATCACCAACAATATTCTATAATATTTCCGTTGAAAGTAGTAGCACAGAATAAAATACAACATTCCAGATGCGAACTGAGCACCTTGTAGAACCCTGGGAATGGCATCAAATTTCTGCTGTCCATCCCTAAAAGGTCCGAGAGAAATAATATGTACAGTAGATTGTTTTAAAGATATACAATCTATGCTTTCAGCTCATTATTCTAAATTTAATCCTTGGACTGTTGAAAGTTGATATCTTTGAAAAATATTTATCGAACACTTTAAATAATTACCATCATAAAACTACGTTTAATCCTGTACCTTCCTTTTTTAGTGGATGCTACTGTAAATAAAAACCACATGATTTTTATTTCTGTGTTTGTTGCAAAAAATATTTTTCATTTCCACTTAGGATATAGTCACAAGAGAACTTTACTTACACAACTAACAAAAAGAACATGCAAGATAAGCTACAAAATAATCATTTCTAAGAGCCCATCAGAAAGGTGAGTTTGTGAAGAAATCTAATGAACTAAGTCATCATTGGTAGAGCAATGGGGAGAGGAGGACCTGGTTGAAGATGTTCATAAAAAGAAAGTTTAGGTTTTAACAGATATTTAAAGACAAAGTACAGGCTGGCAAGGCTGTTTTGATTCCCTAGGAGCCCCCAAATCAAGGAGAGTCTGCATGCACTGGCCAATGTTTTCTACAGGCCTTCAGCAAAAGTACTTAAGAAAGTCTGGAGGCAGGGCAAGAGAGCCAAGAGAAAATTTCCTCTGAGGCAGACACCTCAGTTCTGCTTAAGTCTAAGAGCTGAGTAGGAAAACTGAGACCCCACATGCACTTTGGGTCTTATACTGAACATGAATAAGTGGTCACGTGTGGCTGGGTGAGTGGCTGGAGAGCTAAGATCTGCCTCCTTTGTGAGGGATGGGTGCTTTGCGTCTGCTGAAATCTGAGGGAAGGGTAAGACTTGCAGGACATTTGGTCCTGTCCAAAACATCCAGAAGACATTTGGTCCATGCCAAGAGACCCTGTCCAAAACCACTTGGCATAGACCAACTATCCCCATGGACATTTTGGACAGGACCAAATATCAAGGACCTTTTGGTGTAGACTAAATGTTTCCATGAACATTTTGGACAGCACCAACTGTCTGCTAATCAGGGTAGGAGAACTGAGAAGCCCCCCTCCCCAGGCATCTGGGATTTTGACCAATTATCAGACAAACACTTTCTGGAGCAGAAGCAGAGGAGCTGAAAGAGCTCTGCCTGAGGTCCAAGCTAGATGACCAAGCTGAAGTCTGATGGTAAGGCTGGAAAATCTCCAGACACTCAGATATGAGGGAGTGTTCTCATCCTACACTCAAATCGCTTGAAGCCTGTATTGAACTGAATCTAACAACAAAGTTTAGATCATCTCAACTACAAATTAGATTGATTCAACCCCTGAAAGAATGACATGCATTTTCCTGGGCATAAATAATATTTACTTCAACCTCTACTATTCTTTTACACACAATGTTTGGAAATCAATAAAATATTATCAAGCACATGAGAAAACAAAGAAAAGTGGCCCATTGTCAAGAAAGGGAAAAAAAAATTCAGTGGAGCCTGACGTAAAGATGACCTGGATGTTAAATGATCAGACGGGGACTTTAGGACAACTATCATAAATATGTAAAAGTATCAAGTGGGAATGGTACATCACTTGTATAAACAAATGGGAAATTTCTATGGAACACGTTGTGAGCAATGTTAAAAGGAGCCATATGCTAGAAACAAAAAATCCTGGAAATAAAAAATATATATGTAAGATCAGAATTATTTTAATGAGATTCTCAGCAGACTGAACATAGAAGAGGAAAGGATGTATGAAAATGAAGACAAGTGATTAGACATTATCTACACAGAAACACAAACACACACACACATACAGTGTCCATGATCTATGGAACACATAAAACAATTTGACATAGAGTCAATAGAGACCAAGAAGAGAGAGAAAGAGAATGGGCCAGAGGAAATATCTGAAGAGGTAATGGTTGAGGATTTCCAAAGTTGAAGGAAGATATCCGCTCAAAGATCCAAGTTGCCAGTAAAACCCCATCAGGATAAATACATTCCCATCAAGCTGAAAAGCAAGTATGAAGAGAAATCTTGACAGTAGCTAGAGAAAATGCATATGTTAAATACAGGGATATAAGGTAAAAATGCAGTTGCCTTCTCATCAGAAACAATGAAGGCAAAAAGACAATGGTACAATATTTTTAAAGTGCTCAAAAAAAATAGAACTTATATCCAAAAAAGTCACTTAAATACAAAAGTAAAGTCATTTTTTTAATGTACAAAAGCTAAGGCCTTTGACTCTAGCGACCTGAACAATAAGAAATGTTGGAAAAACTTCTTTACTTAGGGAAATTATACCAGATAGAAATCTAGTTCTACAGAAAGGAATGGAGAACCCGGTAAATATATATTGATAAATATAAAGGGACTTAGAAACAACTTCCAGAAAACTGAGCATAGAAAAAAACTTCCTCAACCTGATAAAGGGCATCTAAGATGATATATTCAAAGCACCGAAGAAAAGACAAACTGTCAATCAAGAATATTATATCCAATAAAATGATCTTTTAAAACTGAAAGTGAAATAAAGACATTCTCAGAGAAAAAAAATCTGAGAGAATTGGTTAACAGACCTGCCTTACAAGAAATACTAAAGAAAGTTCTTTAAGGCTGAAAGCAGTTGACCCTAGAGAGTAATTTGGAAAAACATCCAAAAAATAAGGAGCACTCATAAAGGTAATTATGTAATTATAAAAGACAATATAAATGTGTATTTCTTCACCTCTCTTCTCTTACCCAATTTAAAAGCCATTGTAGAAAACTATATCTAACTACGTATCTATTATATACATGTATAAGTATCTATATACATATGTGTGTGTAGTGTGTAAAATAAAATTATGTTAAAATAACTCAAATGTGTTGTTCAGTCTGCAGCATATAGAAATGTAATATATTTGACAATAATTTAAAAGGGCAAGTGGAAACAAAGCTGTATTAAAATAAGGAAATAACATCAGAGAGTAACTTAAATCCATAGGAACAAACAAGGAGGACCAGAAATGGTAAATAGAAAGGTTTATATAACAAACTCTCTAAATATATACTTGCTTTCTTTTCTTCTCTTACCTGCCTTAAAAGACATTAAAATTATGGAAAGCAATAACTTTAACAGAAGAGTATCAGGTTTGTAACATTTATGGATGAAATATGTATGACAATAATACATAGCACATAAAAGGGGTAAGATGGACTATAACTCTCTAGGAGTAATCTCACTGAAATTAAGCTGGTAAAAATATGAAATCTATTCTGATAAGTTCAGATGTGTCTGGTAAGCCCTAGAGTAACCATTAAGCATATCTTTACCTCTATATATCTATCTCTATCTGTCTATCTATCAATAGTGAATATCATTAAATAATTAAAATGTCACACCAGAAAATATTCACTTAATGCAAAAGAAAGCAGTAAGGAAGGAACAGAGGAACAAAAACAAGTGAAACATTTAGAAAGCAAAAGTACAGTGGCAGATATAAACCCAAGTTTATCATAACATTAAATGTTAAGGGATTAAATAATCCAATCAAAAGGTAGAGATTGCCAGACTGGATACAAAAAGATCCAACTCTATACTGTCAACAGGAAACATACTTTAGATTCAAAGATAGAAATAGGTTGACAGTTGGAAAAAATGTAACGTGCAAACAGGAACCATAGAAAGTTGGCAGGGCTACAATATCAGAAGCACATTATTTATGATGCAACTCCCACCTTCCCTTCCCTCTACTGTTTTTTTTCTCTTTAGCACTAATCACTCTGTGATTTACAATACATTTTAGTTATTTATTGCCATCTCTCCTACTAGAATGGCAGGATTTTTTTTTTTTCCGTTTTTTCTCTCGGTTTTGTTCACTGCTGGTCAGGTGTATATCCAGCATCTAGGACAGGTTCTGGCATACAGCGGGAGCTCAATAAATATATGATTAATGAATGAATGCTATGGGCCCTGATCTAGGGATAGTACAGTGAATAAAACAAAGTGTTACCTTCACAAAACTTACTTTCTAGCAGATTTTTTCCTTTTTAATGAAAAGCATATTTTAATTGAGCTACATGGTAAGGATGCATAATTAATGGAAGTGATTGCAATTAATATTCCTTTTTCAAAGCCAAACCAAATTGTAACAATTTGTTTATTTCATTTTGTTCTCTAGTACCTATAATCAGTATCAATTTGGCTAGATATCTAATATTATCTACAGTTTCAACATTATCATGCATTTTCATTCTCTTCAGAGAAACAGAAACTGCCCATACTTTAGGTTTATCAAACATCTGAAAAGTTTTTAAAAATATTTTTCAAATGGTCTGATTTTGTCTGGTATATTTATAGATAATACTTATACTCACAAGCATAATGTAATATAAATGTTTCATCTATTTCTCATTCATTTGAACTTTATACTCTTATGTGGAGAATCACAATACTAAAATGTGTCCTAAACCCTTGTAACAGACTTCAAGTTGATATTTGGCTCACTTCCTAATATAGGAAGAAATTATCAAGGAAAATTACATCTGAATTAAGACCTCTTAGTGAGCGATGCAAATAAATTCCATTACTTCAGAATAAGGATAAAATGAGACCAGGTTTGGGACATGCTGGGATTAATTCTTTTATCAGTTTCTAAAAGAGAGAAACATTTTATTCACCCCTTTTCTCTTTTTTTCTCCCCTCTGATGACAAGTGAGCCCACATTTCTATGTCTCTTCTTTATGCATCTAAAAGAAATTCTGACAACTACAAGTATGTTTTAAAAGATTGTCAGTAACGACAAACACAAATAGGTTATTTTATCAAAAGGATCCTCTATCTTCTGAGATGTTACAGGAGAAAATAAACTGATGTGGGATATTGTAGGCTAGTCATGAGAAATGACAATGGTAATAGTTATAGACAAGGGAAAGTATTCATCTACTCTTAACTATTTTTTCCTTTTAGAAAATCTTAATATAAGAATAGAAAAAGGTTGAGATACAAAACTTCTTTAAAAATCCATTTTGAGGAAATTCAAACCAGGCAAGATCATCCTCAGAAAGTAAGGGGTTATGGTAGTGAGATTTGGGTGCTAAATCTTTACGGTTAATGCGGCTTTTTTAAAATGCAAAACTATAGTACCTATACAATTCAATATAATGGGTCATAAAATAATAAGTTACAGATGCCATTTGCCAAAAAAAAAATGACTTCCCAATGATTTTTTCCTAATAAATCTTAGAATTAGATGTAGCTCAACTGAGAAACCCAGAGAACCTCTCTCTGCTTTCCCATGATAGATTTAGACATGCTGCTTCTTCCCCTACAGCTTTGAAATGTTTAACTTCCTTGTGTTTTTTTTTCACTAACAAAGAACTGGAATAAGAAAAAAAACAAAAAGCATTTCAGAGTAGATGATGAAATTCTTAAAACATCCAGGTTTTTGTTTTTGATAAAAGAATTGATTTAAAAATATGTACAGAATAATCAGACAAATAAAACTCACCCGTCTTCGCATCTTTCCAGTCATCTGAAAGTATAGTCTTGGTCTGGATGTTGTATTTAGATATAGGACTGTGATTGTCTGAACCGCGGCTCCAAGTAAGTGCCACAGAAGTGGCTCTAATGTCTTCTATTCTCAGACCACCTGGAGGACCTGGAGGGCCTGGAATGAAAATTTGGGTAATAAATCAATAAACACCAGCTAGTGGATTAAGTGCACATTAGAATACAAAAATGTCTTCCTTGAAAGTAATCTAAGGAACATTTATATGATATAATCAGTGTTGTCACATTCCTTTTAAATCTAAACTATAAGAAGTGATAATAGTATTTATGATTTTCACTAAATGATTTCATCATGTCTCTTCTTAAGAAAGGAGATAAATGCTGTCATTTAAAAATGTCATTATTATTCAGGATATATATGATAATCTTTGACTCAGAAAATGGATACACATGATAATCTTTGACTCCTAAAATGCAGCTGGCATCAATGGGACCTAAAACAAGACTGTAGCATAGTGAGATGTAATGAATGCTTGCTGAATGCATGAATCAGAGATGGTACCCCAATGCAGTCCAGATATGAGAACAGTGAGTTAAATGTTTCATTCTGCCTCTCTAAAATGGAACAAACATTTTTTTAATAACCCCACATGTTATAGGTAATTTATTTCACTTGGAGTAGAAATTTCTGGGAATGGTTGTATGTATCATTTTGGGTAATACATTTCATGTTAGTTATGGTAATAGAAATAAATAATACTGAAAGAAATATTTCCACTTCTATAAAATGTAGAAAACAATTGTCAGCTCAGAGATATATCAGGAATGCTCTGAAAACATCAAATTATATATTGAAGAGTCTTAGGACAGAAGAATTATTATTGCAGAACATAAAATAATGTTAAAATAGGTTTTCAAAGATGTTTCATAACTCAGTACCAAATATTATTTATTTATCCTTTAAACTGAGAGCACTGTGCTGAGTGGTAGAGATGAAAAGATAAGTGAGACATAACTTTTGAGCTTTGAAGATATCTTTGTCCTGAAAAGGGTGAAATGGATCAGCACACAAATAACTGTAATAAATAGGAGTAAATGCCATGGTAATGGTATACAAGGTACTTGCACTTGGCATTACAAATTCTCATTTTTAAAAATTAGGGGGAAAAATGTCCTTTAAGTGGCACCCATGGCTTATGATGCTAAAAAAGGCTGTCGGTAAATAGAGTTCCTAGAATAGACATTTCAGAAAATGCCATCACTTGTTCCTTTCCACCAGAAAGGAGTCCATTTCCAACTGAATTAGGCATATTGAATATAATAATCAACAACTTTGGTAAAGTAGTACTTTTATTTTTTCACATTGAATATAGCACTAAATAAATTGTCTTTATCTTTTAGCTGAAAATAAATACCTTCCTACTTATGTATCAGATCAGACGCTTAGCCTATATGGGTTTTTTCTCCATTTGGGCTTTGGTCTTTTCAAAGGTATAGGAAACATCCCAAACCTTCACTGATTTCTTTGTAGTTGGTCTCAAGGAGGAAAACGTGTGTGTAGATCAACACAAATGCATTACTACCAATATTAAAATAACACAACACACACCCTATTGATGGTAGTAAATTTTATTATTTGGAAATATATAACATACAAATATAATAAAGGTGAACTTTTGTAAATGTATAATCTGTAATAGTGTACTTATGCTTCTTGATATTAATTAAAAGTAACTGCATCATCCAAAATAAATGAAAATAGACACACAAACCACATAGAACATGTTCCATATTCAGAAAGAACATATTGCATTTTTCATGCATAGAAACCACATTGAAATACAGTGGACATTCTTGATCAGAATGAAGAAGTTCATTATTTCACACAAAGCATCATCCCAATTGACCCCAAAAGTCAATTCGAGAGTGGAATATTTCAGAGTACTAAAATTAAAAATTATAGATGAAAAATAAAAGAAATAATTTTTAGAAGAGAAAGTCGTGCATTCAGACACTTAGAGCATAAGGTATGGCATTCAGAAAATGTTGAAAGGAATTTAAGATAAAATTGCCATAGGTTAGTCAATAACCATTAAAGTGTAAATCATTTCCCTGCTTTTATTCTCCGAAGTTCTTGGAGAGGCAAATGAATAATTTAAAAGTTCGGATTAAAGTCACATGTTATTAGTGTATTTGTTGGAACATGATATGCACAATAATTTTATGTAGTCATCCATTCATTAAAGACCAACATTGTCAAGGAAAATATTGTAATTATATTTGTTGATTTTTTTCTCTGATATATGCCTGGCCTATAGTGGGTTCTCAACAAATACGTGGTGAATAAACAAATTAGTTTATCACAATCGATCTTCAGACAGTTCTATAAACATAATGGTCATCCACAGTACAATCTCCATTCTCCCACTTGCCTCTAAACACTATATCATCACAAGGAAGTGAAATGGAGAGAAGGAATGAAAGGGGTTGGTGGATATCCTCAAACCCCGGTGTGGCAATAATACTTGGTTCACTGACTACAAATATCTCCCAGAAAATACCTGCGAGAACATATGCTATTAAAGAGCAGGGATTTTAGAGTTAAAATAAGCCTGACCTTAAATTCTGTGCCCCGATTTGGGCAAGTTTCTTGAATTTACTAAGCTTTCATTTTCTTGTCTGTAAAATAGGAGTAATAAAAAATAACCATTTAGAATTGTTGTTAGGACTGAAATAACATCTTTCAAGACTGTAGCGCTAGGCCTGGTCCATAGAAAGGCCTTGGTAAACTTTAACTATTAACAATGTTACCGTTATTCCTGTTAGAGCCTTCTGAGCATTGGAGCTACCTGGCAGGAGTGATTATTAGTATTTGTTAATAATTGGCAGGGATCTGTTTACCAGATTGTTCATTTACCACTTGTTCTCACTTAAAAGTAAAGTATTTTCTAGCAAATTTGATGGAGGTGAGGAAAGGAATCAGGATGTAGCGAAAATAGAGAGGTAGCACTGTAGAGACAAACTCGGATAGTCTGTGAGTTCAACCCACGGCCAGCCCTGCTCTGTCTCCCAGAAGGAAGGGTTTGAAAGCAAAATAGCTGACAGTACTCGTTCAGTTTTTCTGTTCAGACTGGAGAGAAAAGTGTGGTAAAAAATAAAATAATGCAGCTACATGTTCCTCAGCATAAAGGAAGGCATTTAGGAAAGGGTCACCCTTCTGATTCTTTCATCGATGAAAAAAAAGCAATACATAACTTTGACTCTAAGAGTTTCTTTCCTTCTGTTTTTCAAGCTTCGATTGCTGTGCAAACACTCTCAAGAAATCTTTAAGGAGAGAATTGAAGCCAGGGAACACGTAAACAGATGGACTGAGACATGCAGCTTATTTCATCATTACTCTACTGATATCTCTTTCCAGTTTCTTAGGTGGTCCTCAGACAGATAGCTAATGATTCCTAAGAACACTATTTACGCCAAATTTAAATTATAGTGATTGGTCAGATAGAAAAGACCTTTGGAATTTGACCTACATTTTAAATGCCTAGATACAGTAGAAGACAAATTATCTTAATCTTCTATTTTTTTTCTTTTGTTTTTATCATTAAAGATCCGTGGTTGGGGGAAGAAAAGGAACCGGAATATTTCTCTGACTAGCCTTGGCAAAGGCTTTTCATCACTTCTCACTACCATTAAATACTCGGGGAGTTGGAAAGAGAAGAAAATGAGGAGAAAAGGAGATACAAAGGAGGGGATAAAAAGCTATTTAAAGCATGCTTTTTGTTTTGAGCTTTTACGAATACAGTTTTCTATACATCGCTTACTTGTCATCACCACCGCCGCCCCCTGGAGTTTCTGAAACGCATTTTGTTACGTTCATATATCATATCCATAAGACAGTGCTACTATTTTTATTTCCTGATTCTTCCATATGCTGACAGATGTCATTAAGGGTGTACATCACTAAATGTGTTAGGCCTATCCAGCTGACCCAATCCCCTTTTATAAAATTAACAGTACAGTGTTCTATGTTGATTCTTTGCATCTACTTTTCCTATTCAAAATCCTAGTGTTCGATGCTACCTTCCTTGGAGTCACCTCTCTGTACTTCTTCAGGTGAAGCCTGCCACCACGGGCTGTTCTTCCTTTTTTATTTGCATAACCCTGATTCTTACTATTCTGGTTTTTCACTCATTACATTCTTTCTCTCCAGCTTTAAATATCCCTCTCAGGGATTACTGATTGAGAGTGCTCCATAAAATCTCACCTATGGGGGTAATTAGTTTCTCAAGGTCCTTGTTAGCGTGATGTTTCTACGTTGTAGGGTCTCCAAAGTCAGGCAAAAAGAGTCTACAATTTACTGAAGCTTGTTTCTGTCATTTTTTTGCCTGGCAAAGGACTGTGGAAATAGCCAGAATGGTCCCCTCTCATCTGTGGTTCAATGCAGAGTCTCATTTGCCATATCCATACTCCCTTTCCCCAAATTTCTCTAGGTTCTCAATGTTTTTACTATTAAATCATTAGCTACAGATAAGTAATGGAAACATTTTGGTATGCAATGTAGATCACACACATTTTAGAGTTCGCTTAAGCCAATATCTGTACATTTTACAAAAGGATGCTGAAGTCTAGGAGGGTTATTGCCAGAATCACACAGCTAGTCTGTGGCAAAGTGCAGTATCAGGACAAGAGACTGGGTTTTCTGGCACAACCTACTGGAAATGAGAAAAAGTCCATTTGAAGTTCGGATCATGTAACCCAAATGTGTCTGTTTGCAAAAGACCTTCAAAGAATTACTTGAACACTGTACGTTTACACTGTTGTTCTCTTGGATTTGTCTGTATTTTTTAAACAAGTAAGAGCTCATAACAACATAAAATTTACATGACATAAAATGTTAGTGAATCAAAAAAGGAAATTTATACTGTATATTTTAATAAAAACAATATATTTTACTTAGTCCTTATTACATCAGAGTTATTGCTAAACCTGTTATAATTCTTACCAATAACCCTATGATGTAGGCGCTATTCTTTTCCCTATTTTACAGATGAGGAAACAGAGATATGGATAGAGTAAATAAAATGCCCACTTCACCCAGCAAGCAAAGGGCAAAGCTACAATTTAAATCCAACCAATTTGCCATGGGACCAAATTTTCAGTTACTATAGTAAAAACAATCATTTAAAAATAGCATTATCAGAATCAAATTCAAAAATGGTATTGACTGCTTTCCCTTGGAGACCTTTCTTGTTGGGGAGAATACTTGGGCACAAGTGTATATTTTGGGAAAAAATGACAAAAATTGTAATACATTGACCACAGTTTTTCAAATCTTTGTCTAACTTGTTAACTCAGATAAGTGAAGATAAACATATCACTCATTCACAAATTTATACTCAATACACCCCCAGTCTTTCTAGATCTTCATAAAGGTATTTGTTAATCTTTCCTGAATTTTGTTAGCATTTTTAGGAAAAAATATTTACCTATGAAGAACATAAAGATGTGATTTCCACTTAGTAGCAAAAATATAACTATTTATCAAGTCTGTTATTTCTTCTCTAGGAATGTAGTAACATTCAATGAAGAAGAGTTTAGACATTAGAGGGGAAAAAAAACTAGCTATTGGAGGAAAAATAGCCAGAAAAAACTTTTTCAAAATGATTATTCACACATTATAAGCTAGCTGACCATATTGTCTCGATCAACACTTGAGACTCCTTTTCTAATAAGTGAAACAGGATAGAAGATTTGAAATTGGGACCCTCCGGGATCAAATAGGATGCATAGTAGCTGTGACTATGCCCTAGGCTTGAGTCAATGCCAATCCTTAGGTAGTAGCCCTAACATGTCTTCTCCCCTCAAACACTGACTGGCTTTCTAAGCAACAATAGTTGGAACTGGACCCAAAAAACTACTGGTCCTTTTGGCACTCCTCTCCACATAGCACACACATTTAACAGAAACCTTACATCCCACAACTAGAAGGACCTGCAACTAAGATATACAACTGTGTACGCGGGTGGTGGAGGGGTTGGGAAGATAAAGCAGAAAAAAAAAAATATATAAAAAAAATAAACCTTGATGTTAAACAGGAAAGACATCTTAGTGTCATTCTCTTTCCACTTGTGTTTTCCCAGTAAGTAATTAAAAGCAAAGCACTACATACAACTATCCTGTGGGTCATCATTTATTTTTACTAAAATAGCAAATTTTAATGAAAAGTTTGAACATTAAGGAAAAACAAACTTTTCAGAACATATTATCCTCCCTTTTAAAATAAAATAATCTTAAAATAACAACACAAAGAACACCAGCTATATTAGTGCAGGTACCTTCTTCTTTACCAAAATATATCAGTCAAAATCCCTTTATTACTACAGGCTCTTTCTTGTTCTAAAAATTAGTGAGGACAATGGCTCTATTATAAGGTTATAAAACACAAATTGATGTTGTGTGGTCTCGTCAATGTTTATGGCTGTCTTAAGATAAATCTGAATATTAAATATCTCTACCATTTAGTAGGAGTATGGTAGTTTTTAAACCTCTGACACTGATAGAAATGAACTTAGATCCCAATTAGAAATAAGAACGAGGCTAACGGGAGGTAAATGAATTTGTATAATTCTAGTTGACATCAATGCCGTTTATCCAAACAAGAATATTCTCCTTTCCTGGCACAAGTCACACTTGTCGTGTGGTTCTCTTTCACAATTTTTATTCTTTCTTTTCAAGACTATATTTCTCTCTGGTCTTGGTGGTACACTTTCAATTACGGACTACTTAAGAAGATGCCCACAATGACGATTCATGCACATGTCTCCATGGTGATATTTAAAGATACATGAAGATCCTCAAATTAATTTTAAATAACTTATTAAAATGGCAATCGACCTGGATCTGTAGTCTAAACTCGAAGATAATTCCTTCTGTAACAGGAATTGAGACTAGAAAATAAAAAATTTAAAAAAGATGGAAATAAGTAACATCTGAGCCAGAGACATTTATTCCTTTAAGATGACTAGTAAATTATTTTTAAAAGAAAACTTTATGTTTACATTTAAGAGTCACATCCGTATCCCTCAAAGCTTTCCTGAGGGTTCTTTCAACCACAGATGGCGTTGCTAGCATTACTAAATGAGACGTCCATATAATATCCTGCATCTAAATATAAACCTGTTTAAGACTAAAATTATTTCTTGTAAAGAAGCAAGAGTTTTAAGCAAGTCTCTTTGATCAAAGGGGGAAAATGAAAGTATTTTTGAGCAATGAAATTTAAGCAGTTCCAGAAAGAATTATCTATACTTCTATTTTAATCCTTCACTTCTGCTCAAGTCCTTCCAATAAAAGTTTCAACTTTCCTCTTAAAAGAAAAGATCCAAGAAGGTTGACGTAGGAGTTAATAAAATTAAATATGCATGTATGCTGTTAACGGCTTAGTCATCTTCACTTAAATCTTGCTATCGAGATGACAGTTTCCTCTGCATGCTGTCCATTTTCACTTCCCAATCCTGGGAATTGTTCCAAAACCCTTAAAGAGCCATGGGCAATCTTCAGTTGCTTACTGCTGCTTTTCATCCTTTCTTTCCAAGAATATGTATGGCACCAGGATACAAAAGGCCGCTGGTGTAATGGCCCTGAGCTTACGTCCTAATAAAGATGACTCATTAGTGAATTTGACAACAAGATTGTTCATTACCTGCTTGGGTAAATCAAACACTCCATTCAGTGGCAATACTCCTGTATTACAATTCACCAGTTCTTCATAATTTTTTCAGATAATGAGCTAATTTCTGAGATATGTAATTTCAAAGAAAAAACAAGGACATGAAAACACAAAAATTTCACTTCACTATCATATACTGCACTGCATTAGTTCACTAGGCATTTTTCAGATATTAGTGAAGCTGTATAATTATATTTTTAAATACTTTTCTGCTCAAAGTATGTTTAGAAGTTTCAAAAGGGGAAAACTCCTCTAAGAACTAAATTGGGGGGAAAAAACTGCAGAAGCTACAAGATCAAGTTAATTAGTAAAATCTAGTATAACATGTTAAAAAAAAAGAAAAGCTTTCACACAAATGGTGAGTGTCAACGATCACCAGGTTGGAGGCAGGCTCGCACAGACGGGGAGAAAAGGATCCACCATGTTTTTCTCTCCACCTTTTCTGTTTTTACCTGCAAGAGGAAAGATCAAGGCTGAAGGGAGAGTGTGGACGCCCAGTTAGGGGCAGGAAGCCATGTACTTCGGGGATTTGCTTGTGTCCTTGATGAGAAAGTTGAAAACATGAAAGAAGAAAAACATCTTCTCCTAGACACTAGAGATGGGAGTCCAAAAGAGAGAAGGCTGAAGTAACAAGCTTTGGCCCAATCAAAACTCTTTCCCTCATAAACGGTGAGTGACTTTCTAAAGAACAAGAGTTGTAACTGGGGCTTCTCACTCCTTCCTCAAAAAACCCACAAACTCCTAGACCCTTTATAATTTCACTCCACATAGCACAAGTCTACCTACTAAAACATATGCTTATGCCTTAAAGGCTTCTAACTAAGAAAAAAATACTGAGGATGAATTTAAGCGATGATTCTAAAGAGTTAATCAGTGGTTGAGGTTGGATGTCATGGGAACTTGTGTCTTGAGTAATATTGTATTTATTTATTATGTCTATATTTATTACATTTGTTTTATATGTCTATTATATACATTAATAGCAAAGGGTAAGGAAGTAAAGGAAAACATAAGAAATCACCATGGGCAATGTGTGAACTTTATTATTACTATTCTCGTCCAGAAATATGGACTCTGAGGCTTACTATGATTTACTGACTAGCCTAGACCACAGGTTATTCGGCAGGTGAAGTAGATTTCTAATCTATGTTTATCTAATGCCAAAAGCCATACCTTTTCCATTGTATCATGTAAATCTCTTAATGATTGCATGCATATATTAATATAAATATATTATTATAGAAAGTCATGTAATTAATAAGATGATTGCCCACTTCTTTCCTTTACACAAAACTAAGGCTAGTCTGATTATTAGAATTAAACCACTTTACAAGCACTACTGTGCCCTGGTGATAGCTATTTAAATAGGAGAAATAACATCTAGGAAACTTGCCCCTGTTGGCTACTTGTTGCAAACTTAGTCCTTATGGTAAATGGTAACAAAGGTCACAAAACTCATTTGTCATTTAAGCATATGAGATTTCTAAGTTTTTTTGATGAGGACTGAAATTGCTAATTTTAGATATATTCTTTTTTGGTCCCATTTAAGTGAAGTTTTGGTAGTGTTTGCTATATTACCAGAGTTTGTTTATCTACAACTTGAGGTTTTAAGTCTGGAGAGAGGAGGCTGTGAGCAGTCACACAGGAACCTCCCTTAACCACTCCACAGTGGAGTGCCATTTCCTTGAATTTTAGTCACTGTAGCTACCACTTTATGCAGGAACATATCAAATAGTGGTCCTCCAAGTTATTTAACTACAGACAGTAGATGGATCTGATGTATTCCTGTCAGAAACAGTCCCTTGCTCCTGGAGACATTTTTAGGAGTGTGTGGAGGGGCTATAGTGCTGGATGTTGAAAGCCACTAAGACTAACGGGAGCTGATGCTCAGAAGTGTATTCTTCAGTGTGACGCTCACATGAGGGATAACTCCACTCCAGTGTGTCACAAGTTATTTGCTACTAATAATATTGAAAATTCATAAGTTTGTGTATTATGTTTTTGTAAAAATGAAGTCGATTCAAGGTTATTCCTGTAATATGCTAACTCTCATTCACTTGCATCGCAATGCGTGCTCCAGCAGCGCGCCGGGAGGTGCACGTGAACCACAGCCAACTTCCTCACCTCGTCCCACGTCCACAGAGTGACATTACTGACGGCCAGCACTGGGCAATTAGAAATTAAAAGTGTTTTACTTTTTTTCAAAAAAGAGAGCTTTTGGATTTAAGCCAGAATCTGCATTCACTTATGAATATGTGTGCAGTTATAATGGAATATTAGAATGGAAAAGTGCTGTAGCAGAGAAAAGAGAACTCCCTGCTCTGCTGATCTAATGAGATGTCCTAAGTCAAATTTAGATAACACATGGGGTGTTCTGTTACACAAGTACAGGATTCTCTAGTCACTTTCAAGGAGGAAGTGGGTGGGCTGCAAACTATGAAGCAGTTGGATTTGTAGAACACCAAGAAAGAGTCTACAGAGTCAGCTGTAGACACCTTTTAACATTTCTTCTTTTCTCTTTGAGTATGTCTCAATTAATCCCCAGTGACGGTAGTTTGAGGAGCTGTGTGACAGGAATGCAAAAGAACTAAAATCTCTTTCCTACAACTTCTTAAACTGGCCACAGGTTTTAGAGAGTAAAAGCTTTTTCTGAATTTCCTTCATTCTCATTTGCTTAGGTATAAAAAATTTTGTGACCTAATCAAATTCCCAGGGGCTTGGCTGGTGGCTAGGAGATGATGGTGGCAGGAAGCCAGTCTGCAAAAGGCACCACTGGGAAAAAATTGCACATTCCTGAGACTTGAAATGGCAGAGTCCACAAAAATCATACATGAGAAAATTGTTTTGCTTAAAAGGAATTTTACACCTTTAAGTCTTTCATGGGTTATTTTTTCAGTAATGAAGGTAAGGTGCTTTATCTTCTTTTGTTTAATAAAATGAACCAAAAAGAGAAGATATTATGAAATTCTAATTTCAAATAACTTAAAATTTTATTCTGCTCTCTAACTTAACTTCAAATTATCAATGCCTCAGAGCGTTCCGGTTGGACAATCTAATTTGATAAAGTGAACCATATACCAACAGTGAAACAGATGTACAATAAAAATTGTATGATCTGATTTTTATATTTGGGAAAGTTAAACATTAAGGAGTAGTGAGGAAAAGTCAGCTATCTGGTGAAATTGGAGCACTGATATCTGACCACATTCTGGCTTTATAACGTGAGAGCTGAGAAATATTTCTTCTTCTTTTTTAAACTTCTTTCGCCCATGAAATGGAATTACCAGTCCTTGCACTACTATCTCACAGTAATTTTGTTAGGATGACATGCTAAAATTTATATGGAAGTCCTGTAGACATATACATTAGAATCTAAGATATTTAAACATACTGAATGAACTATTTTTAAAGTCAAAGAGCACATTATAAAATCAAACTTTGTAACTATCTACTACAATTTATTTACTATTTTTGCTATTGTAATTATGATTGTTTGACGTTGGCTAGCTGAAAAAAATATATTTTAAATTACTATCGTTTCCCCTTTTTAGTAGGCCAGCTATAAATACGTCATGGGCAGAAACTAAACTGCAAAATCTGCATCAGTGACTTTCTATTGAGTAAACATTTATTACCAAAAAAGAAAAAGGCCTACGTTTAAATTTTTCCACATCGATTACTTTATCTCATTGAATATATATGAATTAGTGTTTGGTTATATTGTGTTACAGCAATGAGCTGGGTGTTCTATCTGAAGGCAGACTGTCTGGATTCAAATCTTGCTCTTCTACGTAGTAGCTGCGTGACCTTGGGCAAGTAACTTACCCTCTTGGCCTCAATGTCCTTATGTGTAAAATGATGATAATAATAGTACTTGTCTCTTAATGGACTGCCTTGGAAATAATAAGCCTTTAAGAAATATATATCCTTATATAATATAATAAATATGTGATACATAATATGTATTTTCTTATAATATGTACTATAATTGTAATATTTTGTTATATATTATACATTAAATTATATAATTACCTAATTTTATTTTTTATTTTATACTCATAATGTGTATTTTCAAAGCATAAAGATTGGAGATGCAAACAATATTTTGTCAACATAAATTGAAATTATTTTTAAAATATGAACTAATTGCCATTTATTCAAGTTCATAAAGACTTGGATATCACTGATTATCTGTACTGCTCTTGTAATTTGACATAATTGGCAGCTTAATTTGGCATCGCTGCCTGGTAAATATACACTGATGTGTAAAGTCAAGGATAGAGCACTGAAGTGGAGCATCTAAAAGCAAGCGACACTTATTAAGTCTTGTAAAGCTTCCCTGCTTTCTCTCCTGGGGTCAGAGTGAAGAACGGCAGTCTGCTGATTATGTTTTAAGGGAGCCATGGATACAGATCAACTGTGTAGCAAAGCATAAATTCCAGTTTGCCAAAAGCTGAGCGATTTGATTCTAAGACAGAGAGAGTCAGCAACAGTTAATTGAAGAAGAGCAGAAGCAATCCTCCAAGGAAACTTCTCTCACGGTACTCCAGTGAGGAGAAAGAAAAGTAATCCAAATTTACATGAGTGCGTGCTGCATAGTGTTGTCTACCAGTTTCTAACCCTCACACCGTTACCTTTTAATTTTTGAATTTGTAAAATGAAGCATTAAACTATATCATTTTCAAGACCCATCTTAAAGTTTAAAATAGTGCAACTCATTCGGAATGACTTACATATTTTGTTGATATATTTGAAAATTTCCTTGAATTTACATCAATTTACGTTGAACTTACACTGAGAAATACAATTTGAAATCGTTGATGTGTTTATAATTTCAGTAATATACTTGGACAAGTAACTTACCCTCTGGGATTCAATGTCCTTATGTGTAAAATGGATGATAATAATAGTATCTGTCTCTTAAAAGAGTGCCTGGGAAATAATAAGCCTTTTATAAATATTATATATCCTCATATAATATAATAAATACATGATATATAGTTTGTATTTTTGAAATACTTGAAAGCTGTTATTTTTACTAGAGCTTTTAAAACAGAATTACTAATAAGTTCTAACTTTGAAACAAGCGACTTTCTAAATTCTGCATTTATTATAAACAGATACACATTTCAGCTTTAGCGCGTAACAGTTACGGAGAACTGGCCGCTGGTAGCTTTTGAATTTTTTGATTCTCATCGGAAAGGAGAATGCTTAATTTCTGGGCAGGCTTCACTATTAATAGATGTATAGCTGTGGTTTGGCGCCAAGTGGGCTCAGGATGCCTCAGAATGGCGCCCAGTCAGTCATTGTTCCCGCCAGTGTGGGCAGCAAGGGCCATTTTCCCGTCTCGGTCCTGCAAGGGCTGATGAGATGGAATCTTCAGTCTGTCTCTGTGGCAAATTTTCTTGGCCAAAGTAAGTGGAAAGCATAGGCAATTATCCAAGTATCTGAGGTAAATGTGTGTTTTTCTGACCCAAATACTTGAAAAACTGCCTCAACTATTCTCTTTGATTTGACTATGATGCCTACATAAGTGTGTCTCTTTTCTGGATCTCTTCACGAGTGTGTGTGTGTGTGTGGAGGGGAGTAAGGTATGCCTGTATAACTTGGTGTGTATACTACATGAAACTTTTTATCTGTTCTTCCTAATTTTATAGTGATTGAATTGATAAAAGTCCTTTTGAATTGATTTCAGTATGTCATGCCTTAATAATAATTTTGAATACAAATCCACATTTGCTTATTTAATAATAATTGAAATATTGGAATGCTTGAACACATGTGAATATTTATGCCAGATACCACAGAAATCTAAATCCTGATTTAACATCAAGAGTTCCACAAACTTTTACCATGACGACAGACTCTCTGTCCTTTTGATTTCGCTAATATCCAAGGTCTCTGAATTAGCCACACAGATAGAACTCTAAATAATCCAAGAGCTAGCAATTTAATTTGTTCTTAATGAATCTCTCTGGCTTTATCTTTTTCCACAATGTTTTAAAAATTAAACTACTATTTATTAGCATATACCAGACAATGGGAAGGGAAAGAAGAAAGAGCAGAAGCTGCAATCAGTAACTTATACTATTTAGAAGAAGCAGTTCTAGAACAGACTTGGTAATCTCTCTGGTAGTATACCAAATTCACTATAGAAAGTTCCAGAGTGTTAAAGTTTTAAAATATTAGCTATGTAAGTTTTAGAAATTAACTATAGATTTTATCTATTCACACTGTGTGGTAGAAGTCTAGTACAATGAGAAAACTGGCCTGGGGTTCCAAGACAGTTGTCACAAAGTAGATGGGTAAGACAGGGCAGGTCTCTTCCAGAGTCAAAATTTGCAAAATGAAGGTATAGAAATCGTTTAGATGACTTCTATGATTAATTCTAGATTTTAAATTATATATTCAAATCTGAACATAAATGAAGAGATTTCCTATAGCTACTGTGAAGTAGACAGAAGGAAAAAAGATGTAATTAATGCATGATTTACCAATAGTAGGACCATTAGAACCCTCTTATCTTAGACAAAGAAAATGTTTCCATATTTTTCAAAGAAGGAGTACTAATTAATCTGGAAAAACATTTCCAAGAAAATAATTAAAAAATAATTTTGCCTGGACAGCAAAGAGAGGTATGCTCTGGATATGAATGCTACTAATATAGAACAACTGGGAGTCATAAATACTCAAGAGCATTTTCTATAGAAAAGACCATTAGCCAACCATTATGATGGTTTAAAATGTAGCAATACTATTCAGACTAAAAAATATATTGACAGCTTCCATCAGGTTATTTATTTGGCTATACTACCTTAACATATCCAACACAGGATTTTTTTTTTCTCAAGATTGGCACCTGAGCTAACAACTGTTGCCAATCTTCTTTTTTTTCCTGCTTTTTTCTCCCCAAATGACCCCCAGCACATAGTTGTGTATTTTTAGTTGTAGGTCCTTCTAGTTGTAGCATGTGGGATGCCGCCTCAAAGTGGCCTGATGAGCGGTGCCATGTCCATGCCCAGGATCTGAACCAGTGAAACCCTGGCCCGCCAAAGCAGACCGCGCGAACTTAATTGCTCGGCCATGGGGCCGCCCCCAACACAGGATTTAAAAGTGGGTTACTCATCAACCAAAATAACGTTCTTAAGAAAGTATCTGGTAACCATGTCATTAGGCCAAGGAATAAAAACTTCAACGGATTACATCAAATAAGATGACATCTAACTTACATCCATTTCCATTCTGCAACTGAATTTTGGTCTTAGAAATAAAGTGGAAAGCTTCACACACACACACACACACTCACACGCTGTTCCTATCTAAATAAAAATCTACATAAAACAATATGAATATAAGCTTCTAACACTATAACCCATACAAACCTGACTTGGAGATACAATGATTTACACTTTTTGTATTATCTGCTTTAACTTCAGTTACTCTTTTTCCAAAGCACTTTCACATTTCATATAGCATATGTTAGGTTGAGAATCCGACCAAAAGAAAAGGTTCAGATAGTCAAAATCTTTTTTCTTTTGTTTGTTTTTAAATCTTAACCTTGCATTAAGAAATTTTCTTTAATGTGGCATGTAAGATGTAGACAAGAGGGAGGTCTGAAAAGTATAATGATGATTGCACTTTCCATTTTGGCAACTTTAGTGGCCAGCGTTATGTGCAGCCAGGTGTCAGGAAGGTCTTCCTAACAGCCAGCAGCATTGCCAAGGAGCATTTATAATACAGCAGAAATGCCGTGGAGAGGGGTAAAACATGGACATCAAAGCCTAATTTCTTGCTTTTGTGGCCCAATTTTATGGTCCATTTTTGAATGTTGTCCAAAAGTGCACTCATGACAGAGAATTTAGATTTGGCAAGCTGCGTCAATGTTCCCACAAGTGCTGCCGAATAAATCTGCAAAACGTTTCCCTCATAGACATGTTTTTAGCTGAAGAGCTGTAAGCTCTCCGGAAAGGTTTTCGCTGAAGAACATTCATACAGGTCTGTTCATATGCATCAAAAAGTACTTGATCAAGTAAGCTGGAATACAGTTTTATGGGACCTCAGAAGTAAAACATTTTTTACAACAACAACAAAAAGAAATTTGTACCAATCCTCTTAAGTTGGATTTTTACACAAGAAGCTTAAAAACATTTGAAGTCTGATAGCTGGTTCTTTTTTTTTTTTTAACTAAGAATAGTTCTGAACTATAAAGATCTTTTAATATTAAGCAACTTATAGCGGTTTGACTTCTAAATCCCTTTGGCTATATTGTACACACATCTGTTTAAAAGGTTGATTCTGAAATTATGTCTTTCATTGACACAGTATTGTTTTAAATTGATATCAATATATGCATTCTTGATAGAAAAAAATCTTTTGCTAAAATCTTCCATAAACAACTTTAAGTGTCATAATACCAAGAATGGCATTACAATCTCTTGTAAAGTTATCTTAACTTTTATATTAGTGCTCTAGCTGGGGAATGTTTCATCGTATTTTGTTTTTGTTTTTTCCTTACTGTTGATACATAGTTGGGTTCAGGGGCTCTGTGATTATAAAGTTTTTGAAGCTGTCTTACTTAATATGACTTATTGCTTAAGTTCAGCTGTGCTAAAATGATGACGAGGATGAGGGAGAAATCATGGAGTTAATTAACTCTTTTCTGCGCACCTGGACTGCTTTCCTCCATTCCCATGTCACTCCCTACTTGTACTTCTGAGCTCCCTCCTGTGACTGCTAGCAGAACATTAAGATCAGTTTTTCAATTGTCTGCTGATTGACTTCTGTTTTGTTTGCACAGGACACACTGGAGGAAACGAGCTCTTTACTATCTTTTCAAAACACATTTCTAAAGTAATTTATCCTAAAAATACATTTTATAAACAAAACAATATGTCTTGCAAACCACTTTCCATGGATTCCCAAGACTAATAATTTCCAAATACCGTTAGAGACCACTTCATCACAATCATCTTCGTGCCTTATTAAAAATAGAGATTTGCCAACCCAAGCCACGTTTAAACATTCGCTCACTTTGGAATGCTATTAATTTGATGCCCTCCATAATGATATTCTTTAAAAATATATTCAGTGTTTATTTAAAGGAGGGAGAAATGCATAGGGAGACAAAGGGTGCAGGAGGGTCTGGGGAAGGAAGCAGAGCACACGCTTTCATCTATTGCCTTCAGTAATTCAACTCTGCTCCCAAAGCTGCCAGTCCCGCTTGGTCTTTCCCACGTCTGGAGGTTAACTGGACCCACTTCCTTTGAAGGCATAGTGGCCACCACTTGTTCAAACTTTATCTTTGGTTGTGTCATACTGCATGCTTTCTAATCATATTATACTATCTTTGAAAAAAAGAGCGCATAAGTACTATTTTCTTTATAGTTTCAGTGTGTCTTATGTCCAGTGATCTTTTAAAACATTTTCTTTTGAGATAATTATAGACTCACATGTAATTGTGAAAAATAATACAGGGACGTCCTGTATATCCTTCGCTCATCCCCTCACCACAACATTTTGTATGACTAAAGTACAGTAACACAACCAGAATATTGACATTGATATAATCCATCAACCTTATTCAGATTTCACTAGTCTTACATGCATTCATTTGTGTGTCTGTGTGTTTGTTTAGTTCTAAGAAACTTTTAGTTTTATCACATGTGTAGACTTCTGGGACCACCACCACAGTTAAGATAGAGAACAATTTCATTGTAAGGATCCCCCATGGTACCCTTGTACGGCTATAACTACTTCCCTTCCTCCACCCACCCTAATCCATGACAACAATTAAACTATTCTCTATCTCTATAATTTTGTCATTTCATGAATGCTATATACATGGAATCATACAGAATGTAACCTTTTGAGAGCGGTTTTTTTCACTCAGCATAATCCCCTTGTGCTATATCCAAGTTGCGTGTATCAGCAGATCATCCCTCTTTTATTGCTGAGTAGTAGTCCATGGTACTGATGTACCACAATTTGTTTAACCATCCACCTGTTGAAGGGCATTTGAGTTGTGTCCAGTTTTTGGCTATTAAGAATAAAGCTGCTATAAACATTTGTGTATATATTTTTATGTGAATATAAGTTTTATGTCTCTGATGTAAACGCCCAAGAGTGCAACTCCTGGGTTGTATGGTACATACTTGTTTGGAAACTGCCATACTCTTCCCAGAGTGGCTGTCCCATTTTACATTTTCAGCAGCCACGTGTAAGTGACTACATTTCCCTGCATCACTATTTTTTATTTTAGCCATTCTGATGGGTATGTAGTGATATATCCTTGTGGTTTTAAGTATGCATTTCCCTAACGGCTAATGATGCCAAACATCCTTTATGTATTTATTTTTCATTTGTATATCATCCTCAATGAAAGGTCTGTGCACGTCTTTTGTCCTTTTTCGTATTTGACTATTTTAATTTTGAATTTTAAGAGTTCTTTATATATTCTACATACAAATCTTTTGTTGGATATGTGATTTGAAAATATTTTATCCCAGCCTGTAGCTTTTCTTTTCATGATCTTCATAGGGACTTTCACAAAGCAAAAGTTTTGAATTTTGATGAGGTGCAGTTTATCATTTTTTCATTTTATGCAATATGCTTTTGGAGTCAGGTCTAAGAACTGCTCACCCAGCCCTAGGTGCTGAAGATTTTCACCTATATATTTTTTTCTAAAAGTTTCATAGTTTTACATTTTACATTTAAGTCCATGATCTATTTTGAGTTATTTTAAAATTTTTTTTTTTGCCTATGAATGCCCAATAGTTCCAGAGCCATTTATTAAAAAGGCTATCCTTCTTCCATGGAATTACTCTTGGATCCTTGTGAAAAATCAGTTGAGCATATTTGTGTCAGTCGATTTCTGTGTTCAGCGCTGATGCGCCATGGTTCACCAGGCCAATCTTCAATCTGGCTTAAGTAAGGCGATCCGAGAGCATTGAATTGAGAAACTTCCAAAAGGGGATTTAGAGTTGTGTATTTTAAATTAATCATGGTGGTAAACCTGCTGTACAGCCAAGTTTGGGAACTCTGCCCAGAGGTTACACAAAGATTTTTCATATATCTTTGCTGAGAATGTTGGTGGTGAGGAAGTGGAGGATAGCAGGTGACTCTGTGACTCTCTTTTATTAAATTACACTTACTAAGAAATATTTAACATTTAGGGAAAGCTATAAAAATTAAGAAATGGCCACCTAGGCACTCATCACTCTGCTTAAGAAATAAAACATTACTTAGACAGTTGCAGCCTCTGATGGGTTCTTCCCTCCTTGATCAAATCCTCCTCCCCTCCTGTCTCCAATCCCAGAGGTAACCACTCCCGTATATTTCATGATGATCACTTTCATGCATTCTCTATATTTGACCTATAAAATATGCGCACACACATATACATATACACACACACATATAGATAAATGCCTGATTGTGATTTTAATAGAAACCTGAAGTAAAATCAACTACCAACCTGACCAGAGGGCAACTTATCATTCTCACCAGTCTTCAAACCCAGACCACAGCACATTCTGAAGTCTGATTTAGCTCAGTTTGCTCAGATGTATCCATAGGTTTACCACATTCCTTTGGATATAAGAATCTCTTGGGGGATGAACTCCGTGTCTATTTGTCTGAACATAAGTTTATTTTTTTCCTCATATGAAACGACAATTTGTCTGGATATACACTTCTTGGTGGACAGTTATTTTTCATTAAGCACGTTGGGGACATTATTCCATGGTTGTATTTGTTATCTATAGTTCTTGATCAGGGTCTTTCATGAAAATTATAATCAAGATGTCAGCCAAGGCTACAGTCATCTGAAAGCGTCATTGGAGGATCTGCTCTCTAGATGGCTCGCTCAAATGACTGGGAAATCAGTGCTGGTTATCATAGGAGGCCTCATTTCCTCCTCATGCAAGACTGCTGAAATGTCCTCATGACTTCCTCCAGACTGAGAGTTCCAAACACCAAGGCAGAGGCAACAATGTGATTTATAACACTGGTCAGCATTGTCACTTCTGCTAGCACATAGACCAAATGTGAGAGGAATTACACGAGGGTTGGTATACCAGAAAGCAAGGATCATTGGGGGCCATCTCGAAGCCTGGCTCCCTCAATTACCTTGTGACTTTTATTCTTGCTGCTGAATAGACTGCTGTCAGTGCATTGCCCTGCCTTTACAGAAAAATATTTTTCACTCTTTTCTTAGGATATTCTATTTGTCTTGAATGTTCTACAGTTTTATTTATTTACTTTTATAAATTTTTCTTGTGTTTCATTGTGATTCTTGAAAATGAAGAGTCATGTTTGTCACTAATTCTCCCAAATCTGTAGTCATTATCTTTTTGAAATTTGTTTCTCTCCTACTTTCTGTAATATTTCTTCTGGTAATCCAACTTGACAAATATTACTTTCTCATTACATCTTTAATGTCATAATCTGTTTTTTCATAATCTGTCTTTGTTTTTCTGTGCTGAAATATGGTAATTTCCCATATCTATCTTTTTGGCCCCTTATTTTTTCATAATCTGCCTCTAATTGTTGTTGAACCCATCTATTGATTTTTTATTTTTAATGATTGTGCTTATCATTTATAGGTATTCTTTTTTCCCCAATCTGCCTCATTTTTATACTATCTTATTTCCAACTCATTTTTACCATTTCTTCTCTTATTAATTTAAAGATTTTGGCATGATTATTTTTATTGTTCTGATGCTGATTAGAGTACCTGAAGTACTATTAGAGTATCTAATTCTATTGTTCTGCTTTTCCCTCTCCTGATTCTCTTTCATTATGGGCTTGTCATTTTTTGCATCATTTCATATTTGATTTATCTAAATTTGTTGGAATCCTGAGGGTGCTGAGTCGAAGGCTTGTTATTTCAGAGAGGGTAGTCTTTTGCCTTTGTGAGGGCTGTGAGGAAAATGTTTATCGATTTACCTAAAATTTTTGGAGTTTTTAGTGAAAGAGTTTTTAGAGCAGTGAATGAACATATTGCCAGAAAAACAAATAGTTTTGACTTCTTTCAATCAGTGCAGCTTGAACTCTTTATATTGGGCTTCCAGGACAATATTGTTTGAGTAAAGGTTACTTTTTGCAAAAATATTCTCTATACTATAGAAGACTAGCAGAAATATTTCCAAACTGAAAGGCTAGAACTAATATAGAAGGCAGCTTTGGAAATCAAAAGTGAAAATTACACGCCCTATATGACCCCATGATTTGAAATTGTTTGCATAGTTGGAGAAACAGACAATGAGTGCCACTTGTATGGTCTCTTTTTCTTGAGCATCTGTGGGCTCAGTTAGTGGGTAAATAAATCGAAGTGCTATAGCTTTTTACAAGTAAACATTTATGGCTGCTATCAAAAGACAATGGTTCATATCTGATTATTGGGCCATTTTCTATATATTGTTTTTGGTTGACAACAATGCTATTGTCTTTCTTATTTCTCAGTCCTACCACACCTTAAACAGATAAAAGGAGGAATAAGTTTTCTGTGGGTAAAAAGCCCCATGAAATCAGATCCAATGTTACATTTTTCCTTTGGCTATGTTTTTCCTATATTTAATTTCAGTTTTATATTTAGAAGCACTCAGATTTAACTAATTCACAGCCTCCATTCTAAACTCAATTTAAAATAATGATAAAAGGCATAAGCCTAAAATACATTTTTCTCTCTCACACAAATTAATTTCATCAAGCTTTACACATACACCCACACCCACCCATCCATGACTATAAATGTGTACACACACACACACACACAAACACACAGTGAGGATATGGAAAGCACAACAATTTTCACCATGTCTTAATTTCCTTCAAGATAACACAGGCTAAAAGATTGCCTAAGTTATGTCTGAATATTTCTACTTTTGTTTTAGCTCTCTGATAGGCTTCACAATAGTTTATGCACTAAACTAGTTTTATTATCAAAATATTTCTTAGTGATCATCAGAAGAAATTACTTTCTCCTCTACTCTGTTCACTGTTCCTCTCATAGCACTAATTTCAGAATCTCCAGTTCAGATCATTGATATCTGAATATGAATTAGAATTAGTTGATCTCAAATCTGGCAAGTCCTTACAGAGGTCTCATGTCTTTAATATAAAAATGCTTACTATGCTTTGTGAAACAGACATATTCTTGAGCAATAGAGAGAAAATGGAATTTTTCTAAAGTAATTCACAGTCTAAATGTGCTAATAGACTTTACTACGTGAAATTTATTAGTTTTTCTATTAGTATGAAATCAATTATCATCCTTTAGTTTCTCTTTTAAGAGAGTCTTGATCTAAATGACGAAAAAAGAATAATAGATTAGGCTTTTTAACCTTGTAGCCAAAAATAGCCTTTTGGGCCATTGCTGGCTGTGGAAATCTGATAAAAATTATAAATACTCTTCCTAGGAAAATGCTCATACACATACACATAGAATTTTACACACAATTTCAGGAGGTTCATGGACCGCTGTGGCCTATCCACAGACTCCAGGTTATAATTTCCTGAACTAGATGAAAAAATATAATTAAGTGGTTAAATGGACCAATAATAATATTACTTAAGGCATGGTATATCTTCTTATATATTACTTATCATTGTTACAAGAAATAAAGAAAACTACTTAATTTTATATCCTATGATTAATACATAAATACATAAAGTATATTTGAAGATCTGCTTTATATACGTTTTTGATACAAGCAATGCAGAAATGTATTTGACTATTTTAATTGCAAATTTCTCTTGACATAAAATGAATACCTTTTATATTATTAGAAATAAAGTTTGCAGAATGATTATGACTCTGCAGACAGTGCTAAGCAATGCTTTTCATCTACCGGGATAGTTTTATTAACATCCTGCTATAGGGCATGGACTTACAATGCTTTATCATATTTCTACGGAGCGCACTTCCCAGGTTCCATTGCTTTAAGGTATTTTTCTGATGACTAATAGGCTTTAGAAAAAAACCCCTTTATATTTCTACATAATACTTGCTATAGCTTCTTTTTGTTAGTTTTACCTCCATAAAAAATACATGTTCTGATGATTATTAATTACCAAAGTATGTGTGGACAATATCATTACTACTCTTGATTATATCTGTAGAACTTCCACTTCTGTCTGAACACTAAGAGTTTACTACAAGGTAATTACATGAAGACACTGACGTACCTGCATTCTAACATAACCCCTATTCTAACATTAGTGCTAAATCATTTAACATGCAAACTGCTGCATAAATACATACATAGGGTATTGCTGGAAACAGCTTAAAGCTAAGCGATCTGACTAGAAAGAATGGTGAGCTAGTCTCTCTCCCTGATAACTCTCAAAGACAATATATGTCCCAGACAACAAAACACTCTTACTGGAAATACTGAACCTAAATGAACTCTGATTCAGCATTTTGTAGCCTTGGAGTTTTATTAATTTTCACTAAGTGGTGTGTGGAATGAATGTCTAAGTTCATTTGGATAAAGAAACTTTGACTAGACTTTTTCTATTGAAAAATTCATTAAACTAGAATAAAAGGCTTTTTGGCATTTTCACAGTGTGACTTGGGAACTCCCTATTACCATTGCTCTGCAGAGAAATGCAGGAAGTACGAGACTGAGTGAAATTTATTGATCTGGATCTGCAAGGAGTATTAAGACAAACAAACCACAGATATCCTCTTACTTACTAATTATCTGTGCAAAAATTGACTGAAAATATGGTCAACAAATATTTCTAGTAGGTGAAATGTGAAAAAATAGAAATTTTAACCTGATACTGAGACAGAGAGAGAAAAAAGAGAGCTATGACACTATGCAACTGAATTCTGCAGCTCACTAAATATTACTAAAAAATGCTTCTGTGAATTTCACAGCTTAGTAGAGAAGATAATTCATGTGCACAGATTCCTATAACACACACTTAGATAAAGTGGCAACTGTTATGAAAGTTTAGAAGAGAGGGGCTCATATTTAGGACATCAGGAAAGTACTCATGAATTTGGTAATACTTGAGCCAAACCTTGAAGGATAGATAAGATTTGAACAACAAACAACAACAGGACATAAGAAAAATGTGAACCAAGGAACAGAGGTAGAAATCCTAGGATATTTTTTGGACTAGTTGGACAATGGAGTTGGTTATGAGACATTAAAGCTAAATACGCCGAGGTCAACACATGGAACTTCTTGGGTGCTCAGCTAAAAGGAACGATCTTCATTTCATAGGCAGTGAGTAAAGAGCCAATGAATGATTTTAAACATGATGTGACATGTTCTCACTTGGCCTCACAGCTACACAGCATAGGCTAGTAAAGGGGTTGTGTTTTCAACAAGTATATATCCCAGCACATTATCAATTATTTATAGTAACAAAAGTGCTGGTCTAAAAACCAGCAACAATAGAAACATGATACATGTATAAATTAACTTTTTATTCTAAGATGATAGTGATCAATACATAAAACTTGAGGTTATAGTAAACAGCGCCAGTCTATTTTGTCCATAAAAAATAAAAAAGGAAACAGTACTATACTCAAGACACCAAAAGTATTAGCAGAAATCGAGAAGTTCTGGTAAGGACTACGTTTAAAAGCACAAACATTTAGTGGGAGGTATGTGGTATGAGTGTCTAGAAGAAATGTAGTTAGTAAAACAAACAAAATCAAGGTTGTTTACTACTTGTCTGGCATAAATTATTCTTAGGCATGGGTGAGAAGCTGTTCTCAAGGATCAAGGCTCTAAATATATAAGAATTCGTACCAGAGTTACCAGAAGTTTATACATATTTATCCAAGTCAAATACCTTTGGTTTTGTAATTTTAAGATGTTGAAACTTACCTCGCACAACAAGGTCAGCCGAAGCTGAAGAATTGTCCACAATTGTCTGAGCTGTGCATGTGTATCTCCCAGCATGTTTCAGCTGGGCATTTCTGATGAGCAGTTCCCCATTGGAATCCAGCTGTTAGCAAAAACAGAGGTCATTCAAATCAGTACATTTTCCACCAATTTCATGGCATTTAGGACACAGGAGGTACATTTCTCCCCTAACAAAATGAACACCATTAAAAGGCATCTGTTTTAGAAATACTAACTATATATCTTTGCTCAGCTTACTTACACTTTGGGCTTCCATGTCTCCACTGAAAAATAAAATGCGCGAATTAATTACTTGAGGTCTTTCTTAGCGATAACATCTCCAGCATTCTATTATTTCTATTACCAGAGGGCCATACCAAGAGACACCAAGGGATGAAACTATTTCTGTGGTCTCTTTTAAAGAGAAATGTTAAGATCTAAAAATCTTAGTGCTAAACATCAATGGGGATAAAATATGCTATATGGCTAGGGGAATAATTAGTTTGGTTTAGCAAAGCCGATGTAATTGACTAATTTCAAGATATGCCAGTTTATTTTACAAAGATTCTAAAAGCTGGTAGAAACTGTCAAAAAGAAAAATTCACTTACATGTTCTTTTTTGCCAAAATATAAGCTCCATGTTGGCAAGGATTTCTGTTTTGTTCACTGCTCTATTCCCAGTGCTCACAAAGGCATTCAATATATATATTTTTGAAGGAGGCTTGAGGGAATTTTGCTTGTTGACAATAAGGCACGATCTCAATGCAATTTCTAAAACTAACATTTATTGAATGCCTATTCTGTACCAAGTCCTGGGCTACGAAATAGATATATTGTCTCATTCAATTCTCTTCTGACAACAATCCTATAAGTCCTATCACGTCCATTTTATTAAATATTAGCTAAGCAATTTAACGAAGATCACTCAGCTTGTTTGGTAGTGAGAATATGCCAAAGTCCATACTCATCATCTCCAAAATATTTCTCAGAGAAAAATCTGGAAAGTTCAATTTTTAAAAATAAACATTTGGTTTTCCCAAGAACCAAAATATTGATTTACTATTCCAATCACAGATATTCAGATATATTAAAGGGTGAAAAATTAATGGTTGGGTTAATATTTTACATAATAGATAAGGGAATTGTTTATGCGATATGTTAGTCCTGCAAATTTTTAAACTTTGAATTTTTAATGACTACATGTGGAATAAATGCTTTGCTCCACCATACATTCTACCAGTGGTCCCTTCATAGGTTATATTGTCTTCTCGTCTTGGAAAGTGTTTATGTTTGTAATCCTTGCTTGACTAACGACGTTAGTAATAGCTAGTTATAATTTGAGCAGATTGATTCAGTTGGTTGTAACAAAGTACTGATATCTCTAGACAAAGTACTGGTCACAGACCACATACCTTGTTCCTTGATATTAGCCAGTCAGTAAAAACACAGCTAGAGGTTATACGATTTAATATCAATTGGGGTCTTCCTATCCCTTGAGGTCTAGATTGGCTAAAAGTCCAGTTTCCAAGATTTCTGTAAATTTCCGGGTAGAGGATTTTTTCTTCTATTGTCCTAGTCTGTTATTTTTGACATACCAAGGAGCCCCAGACTAGAAATTCAGCCCTTTTTCTATTTTATCATAAAACCTACTAACAAGAAGTATTCTCTAGTAAAGTGGGTTTACTGGAACTGGTTGCATCTCACACAGTAGGGCAAATCAACATAAAAATTATCATCCATTATATAGTTCTATTCTTAAAAGTCATATTGGTTATATTTTTACTAGGAATTTCTCAGTGCCCTTCATCTCTCCCAGTGCCCTGCCATCGTGCTGGCACCCACTCCTACTCCCATCTCTTAATTCTCTCTTCTCTTTTCTCTTCTGGAAACAAAGAATTATTTTTCTTTCCTTGTGTTAAGCTGCTCAATTCTTTGATGGTTCCTTGGACTCTGAAAATACCTATTACTCAAAAACTATTTTCTGCTTTTAGTTTTTTCCATTTCTTCACCTGCACTCCTGAATCCATTCTAATCTAGTTCCCACTTCTTCAACTCATCTTACTTGACTTCCTAATAGCATTTGACCTTTCTTCCCCAGACGCTCAACTTTTCTAGTCATCTATGACAACACAGTTTCCGAAAACTTTGAGGATATTCTCAACCCCTCCTCTTCAACTTCCTTACAATTCCGTCATAAATTCTTGAATTTATCCATTCCTTTCCATCACTACCACCTCTGCCTTTGTCCCAGCTACCAACTTCCCTCAATGAACCATTATATCCTATTTGGTCATGAATTCCACCTCATCTCATTCCATTCTTTTCTCCACTTGCCACCTCAAGTGATCTTTTAAAAATGCAAATATGATCAAATCACCCCTCTCTGTAAAGAGAGACAAACTAAAACCTTTAAAAATTTTCCCCTTCCTTGAATAAAAGCCCTAAATGTTATAATGGCCAACCTGGCTCCATTCTCTAGATTTAGTCCAATATTCTAGCTAACCTAGTGCCACTATTTCTCTTACACTCTGCTCTTTAGAAGAACATTCCCTTTTTAGGACCTTAAATGCATCTCATTTTCTCTCATCTCTGGTTCTCCATGGTGTTTCCTCTCCTGGAATGTGATCCCCTCATAACCCACCCCCTTACCACTTTCACCTAAACAACACCTACCCTCCCCACATCAATACCAGTTCAAGTCATTTCCTCAAGCAGGTCTTTCCATTTTCTCTTGTATTTTGTCATAGCATCTTTTACTTTATGTCATATCGTATATCTCAATTTCAATAAATATTTCCACATTGTATGATTAAAGTTGGTCTCCCTGGAGGACTGCAAGTTTTATGCAAGGAGGAAGCATGTCTGTCTTCCTCAGCATTTTATCTCCGTGTTATATGTGTGTACATCTGTATGTGCTATATCCCCAGGAGCAATACAGTGCCAGGAACATAATGACATTAAATATACATTGTTTGAATGAACTAGTCAACTTGCTTACTACATATTCACTTCTTTTCAGCTACAAGGAGAATTAGGTTAGCAAGTTCATATAGCCCATGACAATCACAGCATTTCATAAGCACATAATGAGACTTATTTTTGTGTCGGGATGAAGTGCAGAGCCTTGCTACTTCCTCCAGTTGCCCCCTTACCCACCTCCAGTGCTCCAGCCACTGTCAACAACATACACTTTGCCAAGTGTTCTTTTTCCTGCAGACCTTTGTATGCATCACTTGCATTCCTGGATTCCCTCACCTCTCATTTCTATCACTTGGCTGATTTCAGTTTATAATTTAGATACCCCTTTCTTCTCTGGAATGCATGTTTTTGTACATGTTCATTGTACAGGTACGTTGTACATGTTCATTGTAACTATCCCTTTCTACTATAATTGTTTAGTTGTTATTTCTTCTGCTAGACTGTAATTCTTTGAGAAAGGGATTAGGTCTTACTTATTATTACATACAA
The DNA here is from genome assembly GCF_041296235.1 of Equus asinus. Classification (NCBI taxonomy): domain Eukaryota; kingdom Metazoa; phylum Chordata; class Mammalia; order Perissodactyla; family Equidae; genus Equus; species Equus asinus. The sequence continues at coordinate 44,191,956 of NC_091811.1, read as the reverse complement.
ATTACTTAATATAATCTCTGACATATGGGGTGAATTCAACAAATAAATATTTCATAATGAACCAATAAATACCTAGTATCTAAAATGTTTTTATTAAATTATTTTATTAATTTCATATAATTTTTCAGATAAGATAATGATAATGTTATATGATAAAATAGGTGATTGGAGAACAACTATTTCTATCCAAATACATGAGATCAACTATTCAGTAATAATATATTTCAAATTATTTATACACTAATTTCATGAAGAAATATAAAAGTTTTAGGAACAAAGTGCAAATTTATAGAGGAAAAAATGCAGTTAACATGTAAGAAAATGGAAATCCCTAAGTTTTCTAACCACCCATATGTACTGTAAAGAATTTGGCCTTGTCCCAAGAGAAGTCTGCTCTTTGCCTCAGCTTCTGGAAGGTAATCTACAGTGTTTTTCTTTGCCTGGGTATCTTGGGTCATACCAGATGGTCTAACAATGTGATTTAGGGTGGGAGTTAGCCACACTCATATAGTCTTAGGGTAGAGGCTGGCCATGTCAGAAAGACCAACATTGTGACCCAGGGTAGGAGCTTTGGGTCATGTGGTATCAATCAACCTAGAGACTGAGATTAACCCTTTGGGCAACCCATCAATCATGATTAAGTCTTGAGAAAAATCTTTGGACACCAAAGCTCAGGTAAGGATCCCTAGTTGACAATATTCTGCATATATTGCCACACACCAAAGCTGATAGAGTAACACATCTTGACCCCACGGAAAGAGAAGAATTGAAGCTCTGTGTTTGATATTTCTCCTGAGCTCTGCCCTATGCACTTCTTCCCTTGGCTGATTTTAATCCATGTGCTTTTCCTGTAATAAACTGTAACCATGAATATAACAGCTTTCAGGGAGTTTCGTGAATCTCTTCCAGCAAAATGAAACTGAGGGTGGTTTTGGCAACCCCTGGAACTCAAAGTTGGTTTCCGAAGAGAAGATAGTCCTGAGGACTGTGCCTGACTTTGTAGTTGGTCTAACTCCTCACACTATACTAAATACAATTCATCTAAGAAAGGAGGTAAAGAAATATTAGTTTATTATTTATAACTAAAAAATATTTGAGGGGCTCGCCTGGTGGAGTAGTGGTTAAGTTCTTGCGCTCTGCTTCTGGGGTTTGCAGCTTCAGATCCTGGGCACAGACCTATGCACCACTCACTAAGCCATGCTGTGGGAGTGTCCCACATACAAAATAGAGGAAGATTGGCATAGATGGTAGCTCAGGGACAATCTTCCTCAAGCAAAAAGAGGAAGATGGGCTACAGGTGTTAGCTCAAGGCCAACCTTCCTCAAAAAAAAAAAAAGCAAATTGAGTAAGGAGAGAATAAAATTGTGTATCGGGGATGGTAATAATAAAAGACTTTTTCTTGAGCTGTTATAAAGGCTAATTACAAATATTTCTGTATAATTTTCCAGTGAGAAAAAATGAAATAATATAAAATAATAATAGTAAAATAAAATAACTTAACTATTATATATTTGTAAAACAGGCTGCTTCAAAGTGCTTTAACATCCTCAACAGCACTGCGCTTTGACACCAAACAGTCATTAACAGGAAGGTATTAAGTAAAATCTTTCAAACTATTATGACACAAGGTAATAGCTCTATTTGAGAAAGAATAATGTTTGCATAAAAATACAAAGCACTTAGTTCGACTATATTCTTTGATTATGTGAACTCACTACTTTGGTTGCCGCAAGTCTCTAATTGAAAGATAATCCTATTGCTAAACTCCCATTATCTCAATAAGTCATGTGATTAGATTAGAATTAAAAAATAAAACACTTCAGAAATTTACAATGTTTTTTATTCAACCTTACAATAAGAAAAACTAAGGGCATAAAAATAATATAAAAATAAACAAGTCATGGTACCATAATTGCCCTTTTAAAAATATTTGTATGATGTACACCTAATATTCTTTTTTCTTAACAGAATTTCTATCTTTCCCCCTCAAACTGTTAGTTTGAAACTTTCTGCTATTTACATATTCATTTATTTTATTCTGAGAGGAATAATGTAGTTATGCTTTTTGCACTTTTCACATATAATGAAAAATAAACTATTTTATATCTTAAACTACTACATTAAATTGATATTTATTAAATATTCAGAATAAACTCTTTAAAAACTTTTAATTAAACTATTCTAAAAATTTGATGCTAAACTCATTTCAAAGGTCAGCTCTGTTTTAAACATTAGGCCTTAGATAGATAATGATAGGCAAGAAGAAAGCAATAATAAGTGACTTTAACATTTATTCTCATTTGCTCTATATTTGGTGAAGGTGTGGCACTGAAACACCTCAGATGGAAAGCAAAGGAAAAATATACTACAGCACTTCCAATATAGTTATGTACGTAGAAAAGCTTTCCTGAAGTTTTTATAAATGGTGCCAGCACTTTCCATACCTCAGGAGAAGCTGAGCTTCTCAGTGGTCGACAGAACGCTTACAAAGCAAGTAAAGATCATGGGCCTCAGCACATTCTAGCCACAAATTAGATACGAATGCTCCCTATATTTTCACTAAAAACCACAAGTTGGCTGAATTACAAAATGCTTCCCTTCATCTGAGGAGAGTTGAATCACATACTGGAAATTGTGATAGCAAAGCTCAGGGATGTTCCAAAGTGTAGATGTGGTTTACCACTTAGAAATTTCCCAAGTTTAAATCAAAAGACTTCCAAAATACAAATGCCCATCCCTTCCTCCCCTCTCCCCCGTAAACTAACTCTGCAAAATCATTCCTGCAGTACAAGTAAATGTAAATTACTAAATTGTATTAGCAAATTACTTAATCGTGATGAACAAAGAAATACTCTGTACAGTATATAAAGCCTAGATAAAGCTTAGAAGTCATAATGGCTATATATCAACGAAAACGTCTCTTTTGTTCCATTGATGTTCGGAGTGAACGGACAAACATAGAAGGTGGGAGGAAAGCATATCTTTTAAAGAGAATATTCTAGAAACTTAGAAAAAATTATTAAATATGTATGATACATGCTAAATCCATGAAACAACAAAAAATTTTCTTTTTAACTTCTGGTTTGTTAGGATAAAGAAGCAATAGCTATAGCAAATCTATCATATACAACTGCAACCTTTAACACCAGCATCACCAACAGGACTAACAGCAAATGTTTAGTCAGGGTTTTGTAAGTGCCTGGTGCTATTATAAACACCTACATGTGCAAATTCACTCTTAACAGCAACCTTATGAGATTGGTATTCTGAACTACATTTTACAGATGAGGACACAATACTCTTATAATTACAACCACTATTACTGCTTCTGCTATTGCTACTGCCACTGCTGCCCCTGCTACTGAACTCCTTCTAATACCTGAACTAATTTATTAAATGCCTGGCAATGTGATAGCTATTTTAGTTACATTTTCATCTTCAATTTTTGTAATACTTGGCAAGATACTATTAATGTTTCCATTTTAGAGATAAAGAATTTGAGATTTTAAGTGAAGCTACTGGTGGAAGGCTCAATAGTCAATGTCTAGTCCTGGTTTCACCAGGTCAAGCTGTTTCCAAGGTAGTGCTTTAGGGATCAAACAACTGGACTCAGGTTCACAGTTTGATAGGTAAAAGTGGGTACTTTCTCATAGCAGGAAGAATACAATATGTTATTTAATTTATTTATTTATTAATTTTTTTGCTTATTTAAATGTTCAAACATAAGAAAATAGAAAGAATAGTACGTGCAATGGCCACCCATAGACCAGCCAATTTGATTCAACAATTATAAGCTTCTTGCCATATTTGCTTTATCTAATTGTCTAGCTAGCAGGCTCTATCTTTTCTTTTCTCTATCTACTGTCTATTGTTGAACCCTTAAAAAACAAATTACTGATATCATCATACTTCAAATTTCAAAACATCAGATTGAACCTCCAACAAAGTAAAGCCATTCCCTTACATAATCACAAAACCATTTTCACACATAACATATTTAACACAAATTTCTTAATATTGTCTACCATTCAAGTTAGTGTTGCTTTAAGTAATGCACCAGCATGAAAATTGCCTGACTATGAAACATTTTTTAAAAGATATGATTTTTAAAAACTTAGGAAAATGAAGTAATATCATTATAAATCTAAAACTTAAATTAGGGAAGTGGTCTAGGATAATTACTAAGAGGTCACCCTGTATTTATAGAATCAAAGGAAATGTTGGCTATCCCTAAATTTGGCTATTTTGATGGCTGAAGAGTCCAATTTTGATCAATTGGCCTACTTTAAATGAAAACTCAAAAATAAAACAGAATTTTCTTTGCAGCCTCTGCTAAGCATTTTGAATGATGGACAAAAACATCAAAGCCTTGGATTTAGAGACTATGTTTTAGAGTTGAAAGAAAACTTGCATATCATTTAATTCATATGGTTTTCAAATTGGTTCCCATTAGTGTTAGGGTTCTGAAGATGTTCATGGACCACTTGGTAGACGAAAGGGATCAAAATGGGGAGTATTTGGGGATAGGAAGATGTGAGAGGCCCTGTGGTTAGGGCTTTTGGGCTATGCACATCCACACACATGCACACAATTTCTTCAGTCAGAGCAACCTCACTTTCATTTTTTTTTTGATTTATTGGGGTTCTGATTTAAATTTTCTTTGCAAAAAGGATTCTGTGGGTAAAAACCTTTTGTTGTAGTTTTTCAAAACTTCTGATGTGGCCCAACTTCCTCACATGATAGATGAGAAGCCTGAGGCTCATAGTGACTGTTTTGCCCAAAGTCATATAACTTGTTAAAGGCAAAACCAGAACAACACTCCAGATCTTTAGATAATGTTATGTTCTTAAAAACAAACTGAAAAAATTAGTAAGCTTTCTTGGAATGTGACAGCTAATCATAAAATAGTATATCTCTAGTGTGATATGAGAAATAAAGCCCAGGATGTAAAATTATAAAATTCCTAAAACAATGAAAGTTTACATGTTTGTTTCCCACTCTTTTGATTTTAAATAGTTCCTATATTTTGAAAGCATAGTCAGAATAATTACTGTAGAGATGTTGAAGTATGTGGGGAGTTCTATGTAAAAGAAATGGGTCTTTAACTTGAAATTAACTTTTGGAGATTCCTCCAAGCCAATACAACTCAGAAGGACAAAGACTTGCTGATAAACATGCTTAATTTCATTTATTTAGCATTATCATCGACAAATGCTTACTAGGGATTAGATCATAGGATGCTATTCTAGGGAGTAACTTTAGTTGAAATGGACTCTACACTAGAAATGTGATGATCTAAAAGAAGCCAACCCAAGTATAGACACTTCTAGTGACCATAGATACCTTTCTCCATGTTTTCTGATGAAAAATAGCAAATAAAAGACAACAGTGAGGAGGAGAGAGGGTCCAAGATGGTGGAGTAGGAATACCCTGAACTCATCTCCTCCCTTGGACACACCGAATCGACACCTACATATAGAGCAATTCCTCCTGAAGAAGAACTGAGGGCTGATTGAACAGCCTCTGCACAACAAGCGATAGAAGGACCACATAGAGACTAGCAGGACAGACAGAGATACAGTATCAACAGAACCCCACCCCCAACACAGTGACCTGCAGCAAAGAGGGATATTACCTAGGGGCCCACACACAGGTTTTCTTACCCTGGGGCATAGTGAAAGAACAGTGGTTTAAAGGGCACTTACACTATACAGGAAGGAAATACATTTGCTAATGCTAGAGGATCTGCCAAACAAGCAGGGAATTGCTGGAACTCTCTCCAGGGTCTGAAGGTGCCAGCCAGTACCAGTTTTTTGTGTTTCTCTTTCACCTTGATGGCCCATACCACTTCCGGTTGTCCTCACTAGGCACCTCCACCCCCATTCCCACCCCAGCTGCAGCCCTCCCGCCAAGGAAGCCTGAGTGCAGCACACTGGGAACCGCCCCTCCCCACCCCAGTCTGTGCCCACTCTACTCGTCCTGCTAAGGTGGCCCTAGGACCATCCCCCACTGCCGGTGTGGGCTCCAGCTCCACCTTTCCTGCCAAGGCAGTCCTGGCACAGTGCATTCTGGAACTACCTGGCCTGTACTCACTCCAGCTCCAGCTGTGCTGCCAGTGCAAGCCTGGCACAGTGCACCCTGGGACCTCTAGCCTTCACCCACTCCAGCTCTAGCTGGCTTGCCAAAGCTACCTGGCACACAGGGTCTATACAGGGGATACGCTTATACAAGTCTACTCCATCAAGATCAGGAGAAGTAGCTGTTCTTCCTAATTCATAAAAACAAATACAGACCTTCAAACAAAATAAGAGATGGAGGAATATATTTCAAATGAAAAAACAAGATAAAACCCTAGAGAAAAAACCCTAATGTAATGGAGATAAATAATTTACCTGATAAAGAGTTCAAAGTACTGGTCATAAAGCTGCTCACAAAACTCAGGAGATTGAAGGAACACAGTAAGAACTTCAACAGAGTTAGAAAATTTAAGAAAGAACCAGTCAGAGCCAAAGAATACAATAGTAAAATGAAAAATACACCAGAGAGAATCAACAGCAGATTAGATGATACAGAAAAATGGATCAGCAATCAGGAAGACAAAATTGTAGAAATCATCCAATCAGAACAGCAAAAAGAAGAAAAACATTTAAAACATGAGGATAGTTTAACGTACCTCTGGGAAAACATCAAATGTCCTAACATTTAGGTTATAGCTGTCTCAGAAGGAGAAGAGAGAGAGAAAGGGACAGAAAACCTGTTTGAAGAAATAATGGCTGAAAACTTCCTTAACCTGGGGAAGGAAACAGACATCCACAGGCAGGAAGCACAGAGAGTCCCAAACAAGGTGAACCCAGAGACCCTCACCAAGACATACTATAACTAAAGTGGCAAAAGTTAAAGATAAAGAGAGAATCTTAAAAGCAGCAAGAGAAAAACAACTAGTCACATGCAAGAGAACTTCCATAAGGCCATCAGCTGATTTTTCAGCAGAAGCTTCACATGCCAGATGAGAGTGGCGTGATGTATTTAAAGTGGTAAAAGGAAAAAACTTACAACTAAGAATATCCTATCTGGTAAAGTATCATTCAGAATTGAAAAAGAGATAAAGAGTTTCCCAAATGAGTGAAAAATGAAGGAGTTCATCACCACTAAATAGGACTTACAAGAAATGTTAAAGGGTCTCTTTAAGCAGAAAAGAAAAGGCCATAACTAGAAATAAGAAAATAGATGAAAGAAAAAAATCTCACTAGTAAAGGCAAATATTTAGTAAAGGCAATGGGTCAGCCACTTAAAAACCTAGTATGAAGGTGAAAAGACAAAAGTAGTAAAATCAACTATAATTACAATAAGTAGGTAAGAGATATACAAAATAGAAAGATGTAAAATATGACATTAAAAACATAAAACATTGGGAGAGGAGTAAAAATGTACTGCTTTTAGAATGCATTTGAACTTAAGGGACTATCACTATAAAATAGACTGCTATATATATATATATATCAATATACATAAACCTCATGGTAACCACAAACCAAAAACCTACAATAGAATACAGAAAATAAAGAGAAAGGAATCCAAACATAACACTAAAGAAAACCATCAAACCACAAGGGAAGAGACCAAGAGAAGAAAAAAGGAACAGAGCAGAACTACAAAAATAACCAGAAAACAAGTAACAAGATGCCAATAAGGACACACCTATCAATAATTACCTTAAATGTAAATGGTAAGATATGGAAGCAACCCAAGTAGATGAACGGATAAAGAAGATGTAGTATATATATATAAGAATATTATTACTTAGCCATAAAAAAGAATGAAATCTTGCCATTTGTGACAACATGGATGGACCTAGAAGGTATTATGCTGAGTGAAATAAGTCAGACAGAGAAAGACAAATACTGTATGATTTCACTTATCTAGAGAATCTAATAAACAAAATAAACAAGCAGTAAAACGAAACAGAAATAGACTCATAGATACAGGAAACAAACTGGTGCTTACCAGAGCAGGGAGGGGTTGTGGGAGTGGGCAAAATAGGCAAAGAGGATTAAGAGGTACAAACTTCCAGTTACAAAATAAATAAGCCATGGGGATGGAATATATAGTCAATAATATTGTAATAAATTGTATGGTGACATATGCTAACTAGACTTATCATGGTGAGCATTTTGTAATGTACATAAATATTGAATCACTATGATGTACACCTGAAACTAATAGGATATTATATGTCAAGTATACTTCAATAATAAAAAAAATTGCTATTCAAAACCACTCTGGACCAAATAGCCTGCAGGATTCATATATTTCCTAAAAGTAGTGAGGAGAGATATGAGGCAGACACTTGTAAAGCTGTGACAAAAGCAGACAGAACTTGCAGAAGGCACTTCTTTCTGTCTGTTTCTTCAACACCTCACACCTGGCCCAGGAAGGCTGCAGCAGAGTAATCAAAAGGTAAGAGTCTTAAATTCACAAAACATATGAAATCTATACTCTATTTCTCACGCTATTTTGCAAAATGTTTTTTATCTAGCTTCTTATAATTTTTTTTTGTCCTCAGCACTCTCATCTGCTCAAAATAATATAAGTTCTATTTGTTTCCAACACATCATGCTTAAAACCCTTCAGTGGACAGTCCCTTTATTCCTAAGTCTCTTTTTCTCTCCCTCGAGAGCAGCGTTCCTCAATCTTGGCACTAGTGACAATTTGGACCAGATAATTCTCTGTTGTGTGGAATGTTTTGGGCATTATAGGATGTTTAGCAGCACCTGTGCTAAACAGATGCCCATAATCACGGCCCTCTACACACCCCTGCAGTTGTAACAACCAAAAATGTCTCCACATATGGCCAAAGTCCCCTGAGGAGAAAAAGCGCTCCCAGTTTAGAACCGTTGCTTTAGGGCTTACATCATCTCACTGTGCCTGCTGAGTCTTCTGCTCCGCTTTCTTCAGTTCTAATTTGATCCTTGCCTTTGCCAGGATTACTGCCTAACCCTCCTTTTCTCATCCAACCTGTTGCCTGATAACTCTGGACAATTTTCACCTCCTTGTTCAATAGTGAGCAGAGAGCCAACGAAATTGAAAAAAACAAAATGACTTCTGTTTTATTATTATTCTTCCTCTTTCTCTCTCCTTCTTTTTTTTTGCTTGTCTTGCAGAAGCAAATACTGTTCAAGTTCCTAATGTGCTTTAGTAGGGAATACATATGTCTCACATTCAAACATAGTTTTGTGACATGTTCAGTATAACTAATATGTTCTTTAAAAAGAAGTAGAGCCTTAGGGTAAGAAATCTGTCTTCCTTGTCCTGGATGGTGGTGTCTATACAGTCAGAACAAATGCATGCCCACACACCCGCAAACATACACACACATCTACCCCCTGAAGCAGATCATTAAGAATTGACTAGAATGTTATAGTTAGACCACCTGAGACACTACAGAATGATTTACAATGTATTGCAAAGGTAGCTAATCGTATAGGAAGAATAAAGTAATTTGGATAACCTTGAGTGAGCATAAAAGGTTCATTAAGCAAAATTATAGAATAAATTATGAGTTGAACAGTACTGTCTTAAAGTGTTTCAAACAATGGGAGGAGGACTATTCAAATAGATATAGACATGAATATTAACCAATTAATTAAAAACTGCCATGGTGAAGAGCGTGGGGGCTGCACTCAGACCACCCGGTTTCAAATCCTCCTTCTGCCACGAGCAAGTTGTACAATGACTTTGGGGAAGCACTTAATCTTTCTAACCCTCAGTTTCCTCATCTGGAAAATTGAGAGAATCACAAAAATATGTGCTCCATAGAGGACTGCTGTGGAGATCAACTGAGAAACATGCTCAAAGCATTTAAACCAATGCTGGCCAAACAGTAAGCACTCATAAACATTGCCTCTCCATTGCCCTCAGCAAGGAAATGCCGAGAATTTCTTGTCTCAGACTGGGTAGTCAGTACAGCAAGCAGGGCAAGAAGTAAATTATGAAAAATGAGATCTGTAACCAGGAAAAACTATCTGGCAAAAGCTTCTGGAATTTTAAATGAGGAATGATTGCTCTATTATAAAGACTATTAATAATTACCACTTACAATATGCCAGATCTTGTGCCAAGCACTTTATAGGCATTCTCTCATTGAATTCTCACAAAAATACTATGAAGTAACCAGTTTTGCAAATCCCAATGAAGCAAGCTGAATGAAGTAAGTGAGTTATTAATAAAATTTTACAGAGGGGGAAATGTGAGGCTTAGAGAGGTTTAATCACTGGCTGAGAGTTACAGAATAAGAAGTGAAAAAATGGAGCCTAGAGTCCAGGTCTCATTGTGGCACAGCCTCTGAACAATTCCTATGGAATTTATGAATTTGAAACAGACCTACAATAACTTCTTGCTGAATTACAATTTTAACATTTATTTGTAATAAGAGAATCAGAAAAAAGCATAGCAGCAATAACCAGAATTGGAAAGTTTAAGAAACTCATGTGGTTAAGTAACTAAGATAACGGCTCTGACAGGAAGAATGTTGTCACATGGTTGAAAGAAAATGACTCAAAGTAGATGTCAAAAGTTAGGCGGCTATCGAAAAAAATAATTTTTGCAGATCAGGCACCACCATGGGAGAGAAATAAAATTATATGTTACAAATATGGACTTTTTGGTAGATAATCTAAAGTATTTTCTAGAACAAGAGGGATTATAAATTAAATTGATAAATAGAAATGACTCTACCCTTTGATTTACTCTAAGGCAGTAAGTAGGCATTAAATTGGAAAATGAAAATAGAAGCTATTTTATAGGTGGACTTCAAAAATTTACGTGAGCATTTGCCACATAACTTTGGAAGAATAAAAGAATGCCAGATAAACTACTTCAATAGTTGATTGTATCAAACCTTCAAATTTATTAAATGTATGATTCATATATATTCTAAACATCCTCATATGCACAAATTCAAGTTCAAATGAAACATTTACTGATCTTGATCACGTAACAATATAATACTCTGAACATTTATTGAATAAACAAAAGAATAAATTACACGACAGGTAGATTAGATATATTTAACCACTTAGTATCTTTCTATAATTAATGTTAAGTGTTTACTTACAGTTTTAAAATTAATAGCCACATTTTTTAAATTAATTAATTCAGAATAGATTTACATAAAGCCGGATCTTTAAACATAATGGCAATGTTATTTTTACTTTTTTGGTGCTCACTATAAATTCTTGAAATGCACATTTTCAAAAATGTATAGTTACTTTTTTCTGATAATTATATGAACACAATTGGAAAAAGTATAAAGGAGAAATTTTAAAATCACCTATAATTGCACATCTTAGACATAAACATGGGAAAATGTATTTAATTTCATAAAGTTAGTCCAAGCTGTGAAATTTGAAACCTTATGCAAGGCTGCCACATGGTGGTCAAAATCAAGAATAGCAAGCTAAAATCAAAGCATACTTGATTACTGAACAAAATGTATTACTAAAATTAAATTAGAAAATACAAACAGGTTCTTGAAATAAAAAGTTTAGATTTTGAATTCTTATTCTTGCTTCATTAATTAGAGCTTTCGATATTAATTTTTAGCAATGAAAACTACAAAAACAACGATGACAATGATGACAGTTTTGATAACCATGATAGCTACCAAAATATTTACATCTGAATTTTAAAGTCACAGGTATCTCTGATTTATTTTGGATCAGGGCCTGCGTTTGTCTTAGTCAGTGTTTTATTCATCCTAGTGCCTTTCGTTGTTCCTGCTTGTAGCATGGGCTTAGGAGAATATTTTTAAACAAGCAAATGATATTCAATTATTGAAATGTTGCCAGAATTAAATGAAATATCAAAACATTATTTAAGAAATCAACAAAATTATATGCTGACATTTTTGGCTGTGCCACTTGAGTAATAGACAAATGCAGTCAGCAATGTTCCTTCCTTTGCATTTGCTGTCCCCAATACCCACCATCCCCATTATGTTTTCGTTCACTAAGCGTTCGGTAGGAAGAGCCACTCCTTGTGAGAGTGGTCCATTAAGGAGCCCAGAAACAATTACCAGCCATTAGGACTAACTTCCAAAAGGTGGATCAAACACATATGGTGTTTTTACTCAAATTTTGCATGATACATTTAGCATGAAGTCTGACTTTGAAGTTTGCCTTAAAAGAGAAGGAAGACGTGAGAGAAAGTTTTATAGATTTCTTAGGTTCAAGGATAGAATTAAGTTTAATCATTGATTTTAAAATAGATATTCTTATCTTTTTTTTTTAGTATTTAGAGAATTGAATGGCTCTGTCCATCTACAAAGTGATACAAATGTGCATTTGATATTTTTACTCAATTATGTTGCATATTTAGCCCGTGAGTATGTTTTCTACCACTGATAGATCATTATTTGGTGGAATGGGCTGAACCTGAGTTGGAGAGACCAGTTTGCCTGCAGTTAGCATTCTGCTCTGGACTAGCTGAGGGGCAACTACATGAAGCTCTGTGGCGGTCATCTGCAAATGGAGGGAGTACGGTAAGTGATGATCAAAGTCTTTTACATTTTTATGGTCCAATTATTATTTGTTTCTTAAATAGTTTTCCACTAATTTCTTTATTTTTTCCTATTTTTCAAACATGAGGCTCTTTTTCTCTCCCTTGCTTTCTTTCTTTTTTTGAAATGTTTATTTACATCAACCAAGACAACGTAACTATTATTTATTATTATTATTATTATTATTATTATTATTATTATTTTGGTGAGGAAGATTGGCCCTGAGCTAACATCTGCCACCAGTCTTCCTCTTTTTGCTTGCGGTAGATTGTCACTGAGCTAACATCTCTGCCAGTCTTCCTCTACTTTATCTGGGCTGCTGCCACAGTGTGGCTTGACAAGTGGTGCTAGGTCCGTGTCCAGGATCCAAACTTGCAAACCCCTGGCTGCCAAAGCAGAGCGCACGAACTGAACCACTACTCCACTGGACCAGCACCTGTAACTATCGTTTTAAAGAATATCAAGAGGTGCCACAAATGAAATCTCAGCTTAATTTAGGGCAATTTATGGCCTGTGATCTATTTACATAAACTTTACCGTGGCTATTAAGTAACTACTTGTGTAAACTATGATTATCATTTTTTGAAATTATTCAATTTATAACATCAAGGAACTAAGCAATTTCAAAGTTTATTTTTTTAAAATACGATCTCTGTTTAACTCACTTTTTTTTGCCTTAAAAAGAGTAAAACTAAGAGATATTTGCTTTTCTGGTAAAACAAAACACAATTGGAAGAAATTATTAAAGATATTGGTGTCAATTTTACTAGAGTTGGGCATGTTTGTGTGAAGCACAACAAAATAGTTCCAGACATATAAGGAAAAAATGTCATGTGGTATAATGTTAAAATCGTTCTCTGCCAGTTCCCAGTTGTTACTTTTTAAAGTGTAAGTTTGGTTCAGAAACTGAATTTCAGTAGGTGGGTTTACTGTAGAGTTACATTATAGCTAGATCTGTGAGATTAAAAAGAAACTGGAATTACAGTTAACGTATGGAAGTCATAAACATTGATACTGTATTGAAAGTTGCTTTATGAATCTACCTAATAAAAATTTAAAAGAATGTCTCCATCTAGTTAAAATCAGTCTCACTTAACCTGACTGAAAGCTTGTTTTGGCTTTTTAAAGAGGAAAGTTCTAGAAGAATTTTAAAAAAAGAGACAGACTATTTGAAAGCATAATATTATTATAATACATACATATCAATCTTAAGATTTCATAGGACTTTAAAAATCTTAAATAAAACTCAGGATTAACTCAAATCCAAACTTTTATTTCTATATTAATAATTGACTTCAGAAATTAAAATTAAAGTTTTCTTAACTAAGCATATGTTCTATATAGGTCTTTAGGCTCCTAAACGGTCACCTTTCTACAAATCAGTAGAAGCAGCGATCAACTTGCCTTTTAAATACACTGTAAACTAGACAGCCCTATCAACGCACCAATAGTGTTCCTATGCAAGCCATTATTCCTGCATTATGTCCCGGTCTCTTTATTTTATTTATTTCCATACAAAGGCATCACTGTGCTTAATTGCTTAATTATAGGTCTTGTATCATATATGCTTTCCTATTTTTAAAATAAAATACAGCCACTTAACCCTTTTCAAATCATATGGACTAGTTGTCCAAACCCACCCATATATATATATATTGTCTATTTCTTACCCTCAAATTATAAAATAAATGCCTTAAAGTCATCATTATAACAAAGGGTAAATTCTATGCTCTTACCTCATTTAAAGTGAACATAGAGGCACTAGTACCTAAAGTACAGATATATTGAGGCATAATACACAGCAATATAAAAATTGTATTATAATTAAGGGCAGGATGGACCCAAAGCCCAATGAATATTTATTGATTAATATCTCTACCAAAATCCTTAGAGCTACCCATTTTTAGAAAAGTTCAGGAGTATTATAATTACTCTAAGGAAATCCATGAGAAGCTTTTTTTGCATATTATTTGGTCTTGTGAAAATGATTGTAATAATAGAAGTTGCAGTGCAGACACATAGGGGTCATTGGGATGTTAACAAGATGAAACTTAAAACACGTACCATAAAATTCCGCTGGTAATGAATGTTCTCTTTGTTAAAATCGATCACATAGCCATTGAAGGACCAAATAAATGTGAGATCCAGGGCAGGATCAAAGGAAGCGGCACACTGCATGGTGGCATTTTCTCCAACAGTGATATCAGCGTTAATTGGGGCCAATATAATTCGTGTGGGATCTAGACATTTTCAAGTAAGGGAGACAAACACAATTCAAGAAAATATGAGACACCATAATACCTGGTAAATTAAAAGAATAAAAATCAATATATTTTGATTTCTCAGTGCAAAGCAATAAGATGTTTTTGAATCCAAATTCTAAGAACAATTTCATTAAGCTAGAGATTTGTCCAGAAGGCGTTTGAAATGAAAACTTATCAATACATGGACTTAGTGCTGTAACACATCTTATAGTACATTAGAAATGAAGAACCACCAAACTAAAAAAACCCCAAACACCCAATAGTAATCAAATGTTTTCTTACCTGTGATGACAAGAGTCCCAGTGCTGTTAGCCTTCCCTCTATTATTTTCTGCAAAGCATGTATAGATACCACCATCATTCCTTGTAATGTTATTGATTTCCAAGCTGCCATCTTCCCAAATGAGTATTCTATGGAAATGAAAAAAGCAATGTGTACTTCACAAAATTAATTTAAGGAAATACTTTACTATTATATATCTCAGATTACAAACACTAATACCTTTTGATCAGTACATTTTACACAAGTTACTTGACAGTAAGATTTTTTAAGATGAAACATTCTAGCCTTTGTTGATAATATTCTTTCTCAGCACTGACAAGTTGTTGTAGAAAGCCACTATCATCTTTTGCTTGGACTATTACAGTAGTCTCTAACTGGCATCCTCCTTCTACCCTTCCTTCCCTATAGTCTCTTTTCCACATGTAAGCCAGGCATGAAGACACGTGACATAAGTCATACCATGTCACTCTTGTGCTCAGTAATGTCACTCTACGGTTTAAAACCCCCCAGTCACTTTCCACCTAATGTATAGTAAGAGCCACAGTCCTTTGATTGCCCTTTTAGGCCCTGGACAAGCTCACAATTTGTTCCCTAAATCCTTCAAGTTTTTGCACAGGGCTACCTTCAGTAAAGCTTTGCCTAATCATTCTAGTTAGTATTGCATGCATACATGCATGCACACACATGTGCACACACACACAGCACTGCTGCTGTCCTGGCATTCCCCATCCTATCCCTCTTCCCAGAGTTTTATTTCCGAATACATATTTCACCTGACATACTTCATTTTTACTTATGACTCAATCCTTCCATTAGATGGTAACATTCTGATGTCAGGAATTGGTATCTGCTTTGTTCGTGGCCCTGTGTCTAACAGGGAACATATCCATTAACTCATTTATTCATTAGGAAAAAAAATTCTTTGTGCCAGGAACTCATGAAGTAGTGTGACACCGATCGCTGAGTAGGCATCCATCCCACCTTCTTTTGAATGAATGAACTACAGGGAGTTTGATCGAGGCAAGTGGTTTTCCACACACCACCATAAAATGACTGTGGGACAGGTTCAAACCTATCGCAGGCTGGAAAGAAATGAGCTTCAGAACTTCAGAAATGTGATCTCAGGACTTCAGTTCAGATTCTGAAGTTAGGACAGACTGTCATTTCCACTGCTACAGAGAAATACAAACGTTTTATTTTTAGGAAATTCTAGAGAGAGATGTTTTAAAACCTCCCTTAGTGACAGGCTCTGTAACAGATTAATATTCAGGAAATTCTTCTTTGAACAGGACCTAAATCTTTACTACTAAACAGAAATGAAATCCATCCCACCTGCCAGTCTGCTTCTTCCTTAGAGGCTGCAGAACTCACTACTTATACTTCATTATACACAACTTTTATATATAACATATATGTATTATATAACTTCATTATACAATGCCTCACACCTAGATTCAATATTGAATTGCCTGTCATTGGATTTTTACTTTCTTTAAATGTGCCATTTCCGAAACCTTAAGTGATCTCTGAAGCTTTGCACAACACATGCAAATAATTCTCCATATACTCCATTTTCAGGGCAGAACTTGACAAAGGAAAAATATTGTATATCTACTTTATTAATAAAAATCTCCATATAATACCAAAAATTCCACTAATCATTTATTCCAGGATTTCCTTTCCCTTCTTTACCCAATTCCAACTTAAGTTGATTTCAGAAGATGTTTTGCTTCTTGAAGAGAAAATACAGTATTAAGATGTTATAACCATAAAAGCCATTATTCGATACTGTGGAAGTTTTAAGATGCCTCTCTAAGTTCTCCAATTGTGAGGACTGTAATTGATTCACTGCCCCAGCTGCTGCACTCAGAGATCCATCCCTGTGTTGGGCCAACGCCACACTTCCCACAGGCAGCTCTCAGCCAATGACAGCCTGGGAGGAATTTGAAGGCAGACTTGTTCCTGGCAAAGATCAGATTCCTTTGATGGGCCTTTTTGGCTAGAGGACTCTCCAGAGGCCTTACCATATTCTCTTAGAACTGGATTCAGTCCAAGTCATTTCCACCCAACTTCTTTTCCTTTCTTCCCTCTCTCTTTCATCTGGGATCAGACTGCATCTCAGTCAGATGTCTGTTCCAGCCTCCGTCTTCTTTGCTCTCTCTTTTCCCTCCTAGGCATTGCCATTAATAAATCTCTTTCAGGACTAATCCTGAATTGGTATCTTCTTCTTATAAAATCCATATTAACACAGTACCAATGTTAATGGGCCAAATTTTTCTCACCAACCTCTAGTGTAACTCCTTAGCCAATTTTCCACCCCACTCCCATTTAATTATTTTGCAAGTAAAACAATGAAAATTGTAGTCAAGTTGCAATGGAAACAACAGCAACAATTATTCTTTCTAGAATCCACATTCATATTCTTAGTTTTCTCATTTATATTAGCTCTCAGCTGATCTTTATGATCTTTAAAGGGTACAATTCCTCGTGTCATTCATATTACCCATACTTTCAGGCACTTAATTTTTAGTAAGAATATTTAGGAAACTTGACTTTTTTGTAATAACTGTCCTTATACTTAAGACAATGTAGATTAAACTCTCAGGATCTTATCCTTATTTTCAGATAATAAGATATGGATAAACAGTCAAACAAACTAGGAACAATCTGGTCTTTAATAAGTCACCTATTGCTGGCTGGCCCCATGGCTGAGTGGTTAAGTTCTCACACTCCACTTCAGTGGCCCAGGGTTGCCTGGTTTGGATTGCGGGTGTGGACCTAGCACCACTCATCAAGCCATGTTGAGGCGGCGTCCCACAAAGAACTAGAAGGACCTACAACTAGGATATACAACTACGTACTCGGGGGCTTTGGGGAGAACACAAAGGGGGGGAGATTGAACAGATGTTAGCTCAGGGCCAATCTTAAAAAAAAAATTCACCTATTGTTGCCAAAATTACTCCAAAATGACCTCCATCTTATTTGTTAATTGTTAAATTACTCCAACTCTGGAGTGGAAAAGAATCTTGGAGATAGTCTCACATAAATGGCTCAGATATTGATCACGTTAGAGCTGATAGCAGTCCATCAGATATAAATGAACAACTACAAAGGAATTCTGTTAGAGAATGTATATCATATTAGCCCAAAATGAATCATACAACTGAGAACTTAATTACAACTTATCAAGATTTATGTCTCCTCTCTACTGATTGCAAATATTGCATAAACCATTCTACAAGCCACTAACCAGGCACAGAAATAACTTTGTAATGCGGAAGAAGTTTTTGTAATTACATTAATAAGAATGAGATTACGGTTATGCTTAAAGAGGGTTATTTAGTTATTCCTGGAATATTATTTTTCAATAGAAACATTTTACTTCTCTAAAAATACTTTAGTAATTTAACTTTTCTTCATATATACTATTTTACAACATTAAAACTTATTTGTACACAAAAGACTGTATCTATGATAAAGTAGTACTTAAATAACCTGAGAATTAAGGGATTGACGTAGTGAGCAAGAATTGGATTTATGGACTCTTTCATCAAGAAGTAATAGAATATGATTCAAAGACTTTAAAAATATTATAACATGACCACAATAATAAGAATTTAGGAGGTAGACTTTTCTTTTCTTTTTTTGAACACGTTGATATTTAGGAAAAACAAGTCCATGAAAAATGGTTCTGAGAAATCCCCTTGGTTGAAGAGGCCCATGACATGGGTCCTCCTCAGAATCAGAGCAAGATTTTTCTCAATAAGGGGACAGAGTTCATGGCAGAGTCCATGGGGAATGGTAGGCCATAGGTTCTTGCAGGAGTGAGTACCCCAAAATGGGACTATCTTTAGATCACAGTCTCTGCATTGCTCATTGTCTGACTGCTAATGTTTCAGCAGAAAATTGAACAAACTGATTCTTCCTTTACTACGGATCCTTCTAGCATCAATTCATTAAAGCCTTAATAACTCTTAGGTCAAATATATTAACTTTAAAAGTTGATGGGTTCAGACAAACAACTGCCATCCCTGCATAACCCCTCTCCCCATCCTACCTCTGTCCCGTACACAGCCATACTTGTGATCATCCTAATAAGACAACTGTGTTGGCAGGTTCTGGTTCCAAGTCAACATGACACAAGTTCAAGTTCCAGTTTGGAGATTATCACTATATTGTGAGAAGGTCACTTTAATCTTTCTAGGCTTTAGATACATAAAAATAGAGATTATAATACTCTTCTTTCCTATTCTACTGGATTATTGTGAAGACGATCTGTTTTCTTCACTTTTGCCAGAATATTCATTTAAAAGGCAAAAACTACTTTTTTCCTCCCTTATTTAAGCCTTTAGACACATTTCCGTTACTCGTAGATGAAGCCCAAACCCCTTAGCATAGAAAACGTTGTTATTGATGATGAAGCTTACTATGTCTCATGTGTTAAAACTCCTCCGTTTTCCTCTAATGGTATGCCATATTGATTTTAGTTCTTGCATTCCTTACACATTCTATACTCTCTGCCTTGGGGCCTTTACACATGCTGCTCTCACTGCCTGAAATATCCCCTGTTCCCCCACCTTCTCATCCCATTCCTCCTATTTCCTATCCTGGCTTTCTCCTCCTCATACTTTAGTACTCAATGTAACTATAACTTCCTCTAGGAAACTCATAGAAACCATTCAGTGTGGTTTTTATATAAATAATCTATGCAAGTCACATATTTTTATTTTGTCCCAAAGTCACCAAAACATTGGTAGATGGTCCACTTATTGGGAAGATGAGAAGTTCCTGCTCATTTAAGAAGATGGGAAGAAGTGAGTTATACTTTGAAGTCACCTTTTAATTTTCCTACTGAAATATTTAATAGACTAATTGCATAAAATTAAATCAAATGTGAATGAAGATAGATGCCCTTGTTAGGAGAGAAATAAGTTAGAGAGATTCTACTTTATTTCCCACTGTTCACTATTTCTGTGCCCTTGGGCAATTTACCAAAAATCTCTGAGCCTCAATTTTCTAAATTCCTTATAAATTATAGAAGCCTAAAAATTGAACCCTGATTATAATAGATACTGACAGTGATGGGTATGTATTTCTGTTCATCTTAGAAATGGTAGCTTCTGTGGGGAAAAGTTGGAACAGGCAACATTTACATTATTAATATGACAACCAGTTTGCTGTAAACTTTCCCGATAACGAATGGCAGCTGAATTTCTAGTTTCTGAACTGACCTGCTGCTATTGACAAGCCACTCTGTCCCTTTGCTCCAGGAAAATTTTGGTTTTGGTGCAGCTTTAGGTTTACATTCAATTATAACCCTTCCTCCTTTGGCAGCCAGGATCTTTTTCTTCATAGGATTCATTTCAAAAGTTGGAGCCAAAGCTAAAAGGAAATAAATTATTATTTTCCTTTTTTGCTAAAAAAGAAAAAGAAAACATTTCTTCTGTACTATAGCATGCTTATTCCCTTTTAAGTAATAATCAATAGAAAAGATTAATCTCACCAAATACTATCAGCTGTGACCAACATACATGATATACCTACTATCATTTTTCATTTTTATTGAAGTATATTTATCATAAAATTCACTCATCTTAAAGTCTACACTTCTTGAAGTCTAGCTGTATTAATCATTATAAACTTTATAATCAAACGTTGTATACATATTTACCTCGAAAGTAACACCTAATTCAGTTGTTTTGACTTAATTGCACAAGGGAAGTTAAGTGAAAGGCTGGAGGGAATCAAGCAACATTATCAATATTGACATACGGTCCTAATCAATAGTCTCAACCACACTTGGAGTGAACTGTTCCTAGTTTACAAATGAGAAAACTGATATCTATTAAAGTTATATAATTTGTCAAAGGTGCCAAGGCAGTATCGGGTGGGATCTAGATTTGAATCTTTAGTTCCTTCTGATGCTCAGGCATGCTCTTTTCATTAAACAATGACTCCTCCTTCATCATACAAACATTTATTGAGTGCCAACTGTGTGCAAGCACTATGAGGTGCCAAAATAAACAGAGAGATCCTTGCCTTCAGGACCTACCTACAAAGAGCTATGGGAATGATGGATCTAATCAATTGAGGAGTACATGATCCACTTATAGTTCATCCCTATGTCAAAGTACAGAACAGCAATTATGAAAACAGGATATAGAGTCTCATAAAGGTTACTCCATTGATGACTTGCTCTAACTTTCTTTAGGGTCCCCGCATGTAGCCCATTTCTCAATCTCTGTCTATTAGCAGACTCCAGGGAAATTCCATCCATCTATTTTCACACATTCCAGTCATATGTAACTGTTTTTTAAGGAGCTTTTTCTAAGTATATCTTTATCTAGGTCTTGACTCTTCATTATCTAGCCCAGTGATTCTCCAATTTTATCTGTGCATCAAAATCATCTGAGGATATTATTAAAATATTCATTCAGTAGGACTGGCGTGGGCCTGAGATTTGGCATTTCTAACAAGCTCCCAGGTATTGCTACTGCTGCTGCTGCCCTGAGGAGCACCCTTTTTGTAGCAAGGATCTAGTTTATTACATTATCCCTTTAGTCTGAGTTTTGATAATTGGCAATAAATAAATAACCAAGCAATCTGTGTTGTATACCAAATGCAGTGTGCAGCTCAATAAGTATTGTGGGTGGCACATTGCTTGTAAAATGTGAGAGAAAACTTAATAGAATTATCTTTAAAAAGTGTAAGTTCACCTAGAAAATAGATTTTTTTTCTTTGAGTCAATTAAGTTTTAATGAAATAGTTGATTTGGTATGGTCATTTAAATGACTTCATACTTATCTAATATTTGAACTTGTAGTAACAGAATCTAGACTATGTTCCTATATATGTTAGAAGTGGGAAGAAATAACGGAACACTTTTCCCCCAGCTAAGAAGAGGACGTGCGCTTTTTGGCTCTTTCGCTCTTTAGTGAGCCTATTAAAGAATAGTACCTGGTGTGGAGTAAGTACTCAATCATTTGGTGGATGAATAAATGGATTAACCAGAAAACTCAGGAAAAAAAGGAGAGAAAAACTGTTTCTAAAGGTAATAAACAAAAATAGACTGAGACAAATATAAAGATGCCCAGGAACGTTGATCTCAGGCTGAAAGCGTTCAAACAGTTTGCTTAATTACTACATTAATAGTCATTAAATGATTGAAAGATTTAGCTTTGAATATAGAGAGATCTTTAAGTCTGGGCTGTTGAATTTCCATGTTCTTTTATAATGGATGATGATAAATAAGAAAACGAAGGTTCTTTTTAAACAGAAATCAGAAAGTTGATCTTGAGGAAAGAATTCAGACCCACCTCATATCTTTACTAAGAATCAAAATGCTTTATTTCATTCCATATCAAAGTGATATATCAAAGTGATATGGTATGAAACCTAAGCCTGAATGCTTGCTTGATATCTACATAAACTAGATTAAAAACATTATCAAGGGATTTTGACTTTAGAGGGTAAGAAATGAAATATGATCCTCAGCACTATAAGAAGACGCAGAGAAAGTTAAAATTAAGAAAGTCTTAACTCTTCTTAAAGATAGTTTTCTTTAATACTTTCTTAAAATTATCTCATTTCCTTTCATGTTCTTTTAGTCTCAACCAATTCACAGTGATACTAATGTTTTAAAGAATTTCCCTTTGGTGTAGCAAGAATAAAATAGGCCACACTGAGGCATTGCTTTATCTTGTCAATAATCAGTTCTGGAAGAGAAAGCCTGACTACCTGGAAATCATTACTTATAATATGACTGAGCCTGGTGACAGCTACTTCAAATAATATGAAAATGACATGATGCAGTAAGACCTTAAAGTAGTTGTAATGGAAATAAGAATGAGAAAAATCTCAGAGAGATTTATGGTGTAAAATTGAGAAATTTAGTAGATGTGATGGGAGAAAAGGATATAGTATATTGTGTCATTCTCTAGAATAGAGAATTTTTCAGAAGGAGATGTGGATGTGGGTGAGAGATAATAAATTCACTTTCAGACATGCTAAGTTTGGGTTATCTGTCAGGTTACCCAGATGAACATTTCTACTAGGAAGCTTTATATGGAGCTTGAAGCTGAGGATAAAAATCTGGGCCAGAGATATAAATTACAGGATCAGTGATAATTAATGGGTAAAGAGGAATAATAAATGATCCAGGAATTCTAAAAAATTTTTTAAATAATAATCCAAGAATAGTAATATAAAATATGTGGAAGAATGAGGAAGAGAATGGAATGGAATCAGAGGAATGGAACTCTGGGAGAGAGGAAGATTTTTAGCTGAGGAGAGGAAGGGGTGAAAAGGAGATAATGAAGGTAAGTGAGAAGAAATAGTCTGGGAGGTATGAGAGCATGGAATCACCAAAGACAAGGGAGAGGAGAATTCAAGAACAAAACACGACCAGAAGGAGAGGCAGCTTGAAGGAATATGTATACACACATATGCATACATACATCACACACACACACACACACACACACACACACGGAAAAGGGATATCTGTTGATATCAAGCATCAGAGTAAGTGAAAAGGAATAAATATAGGGCCAGAGGTAAAGGGATTATTTTCTTCCTCTGGATGAAGAGTATGAAAGGACAAGTGCAGTAAAGATTTAGATAGTTTTGAATGAGGGATGGGAAGCTGAAATATTTTATTTCTAAGTATTTCAATTTTCATGGAGAAATAAGAAGGAAATATGGAAGTAGGAGTCAGAGTGGGGTCAGGGGCTTGAGGAATGTCCTGAAGGTTTTAAATAGCAATTGTAGAGTCTGCAACACAGGGACAGATAATGCCAGGAAGTGCTAAAGACTCATCTGAGGCTGGGCCACATGCATTGTGGAAGCACGAGTCTGCATTAGGTGATTTTCAGGCTGTACTTAGCTGCCAAGACGCAAGGGAGGATAACACTTCTAAAAATGGACATGTGTAAAGTTTGCTTGACCATTTAAAAAAAATTTAAAAACCATTATACTCCACGTTTGTTCAAATTTATTTACTGTTCTTTAATGAAAAGAAAAACAATAATACTTTCTATTCCAAATCACATTAAAAATTTTTTTAACTTCAGCAATTCAAGAAAGTAATGTGAAATCATATATCATCTATAGATACCCTATGATTATTTTTTAACATGTTGTTCTCTTTCTGAATGTTAACAGAAACTAGAAATGATACTGACCCAAGATCTTCAACTCCGCATTTGCATAAATGACTCCATGAGTGTTTTCAGCTATGCACTGGTACATTCCAGCATTTTCAAAAGTCACATCGTATAGTCTCAATTCCCCTTTATGATACTGAAAAGAACACAAAGTAAAACACATTTCCTCAACAAACTTTAATAGAATTGCTTTCATTTAGGTTTGGGCTTAGTTGCCTTTTAATATAGATATATTATTTTTGCCCCCACTGTTAACTAAGCCAAGTGGAGTGGGGTTTTCACGGCATGGGGAAGTAAAACCCACTTACCATGCCCAGTGGCTCTTGTCCTATTCATCCTACAGAGCTGAGAGTCCACCTGTTGCCCTCTTGGCCCAGCTGGGAGATTACAGTGGGAAGGTAGAGAAGAACCCCACTGCTGCTACGTGTCCCCAGGGCTAAAGGTAGGACCTTCACTCTTACCTCTGTTTCTGTGGGGTCAGGGAAACAGTGGCAAGAAAAAGAGGACAATATCAGGTAGTGGAGATGGATGAGTAGGAAGAGGGATAAAAAGTGGAACAAAGGAAAAAATAAGAGAGAGAGAGAAGGTAGATATAAGTTTACAGAAAGTTGTTTAAACTGAAAGAAGATACTTTATGTTCACTTTCTTCTTTGCTTTTCTTAGGAAATTTTCATATTTCAGGGCTCAGGTACCCTAACTTTATCAACTCTCATGTTAAATTTATCCCAGGACCACATGTAAATGTTGTCTAAACATAGACTCATGCAAAGCGTTTGAACATACATACCGAATATCCATTTTTCAGCCATCGGATTGTAGGGATGGGCTTCCCTGTGGCCACACAAGGCCAGTAGAGATCACTGCCTATGTCCACCTCTGTGTCATTGATGTGTTCTACCCACTCGGGAAATGCTAAAAAGTAACGAACATTGTAAATGTCAAATGCAAGTCTCAACATTCATCATCATCTCAAGGGGACTAATTACATTTAGTTGAGCTTCTTCTGGAGAATGTATCAAATTTTGTGTGTATCCTAAAATCAGCGTTTTAGCCATTGAAATTCTATTTCCGTAGGTTTGCAGGTAAACTTTATCCTACATTATTATAGCGTGAAGTAACTATAATTCAATTCATAATTATTTTTTTATTATCCCTCCATGAACAAAGCCCTGGGGTCTTGGGAGGGGGGCTTAGCCTTGACCCTGCCACAGTGCTTTTCCCCATTCTAGTATTTCAGTTTGGCTTAGGCATCATCCAGTTTTTCCTATCTCCCACCTTCTCAGTGTGGCTAAGGAGCTCCTCACCGTATGATTTACCAATATTCCATGTAAATTTCCATATTGCACTCTCACAATTTTCTTTATAATTACTTGTCTGTGTGTAGGTAAGTAGGTAGGTAGGTAGGTATATGTTTGTTTACCTGTGTATATTTGTATTTATTTGGGAGGTTTGTGTATAACATGAATAGAGTATGAATTCCTCAACTGTAAGGAGAGTGTTTCCTTTGTCTGACTATCCTTGCTCCGATCATACTCTACCTCTGAGTAGACACTCAGTGTATGCTGATCCTTTAAATAAACGATCTTGTTGAAGCCCTAGATGTTTATTCAGTTGTGACCTGCAATTTTCACATTGTGGGACATTATAGAGATGATCGCAACCTGAAAAGTTCCAAGTATTGCTTGAATAGCAACATTCTATTCTCCAAAATATGTTTATTTCAATGTGTGAGAATCAAACACTTGTATGAAGAAAACTGTGTCACAGAAAAATGCTTCCTTAGACTAGTGATTCTCAAAGTGTGGTACCTGGACCAGTAGCCTTAACATCTGCTAGGAACATGTTAGAAATACAAATTCTTGGGCCCCAAATAGACCTTCTAATTCAGAAATTCTGAGGGTGGGAACCAGAAATCTGGGTTTTAACAAGCCCTCCAGGTGATTTTTGAGGCATACTAAAGTTTGCAAACCAGTGGCTTAGATTAAACCAAGTCATAATGCATGGGTTCTTCTACAAATAAAAAGGTATCTAAAAAAGGAGAACAATGAAGGGAGTCAACAAGCTACATTAATTGTATTTTCTGAAAGTTATCAAGAAGGCTACTATCAATCCATTGGTGTTACTATGATACTAATGATATAGGTCCATAACAGTTATAACTCATATTTGTGACTTAATTAGACATAAGATAAATGTTTCATCTTTTTGCACAATGTAATACATATCACTATTTTTAAACTATTAATCATTATATACTAGCTTTTCAAGTATGGAAATGTCTGTAAATAAGACATTGATGAAATTTACAGAAAATTACCATAATATATCATCTACCTTGAACATAAATTCTTCCATGGTGTTTATCCTTTCCTCTAATGTTCTCAGCCTCACATTCATACGTGCCTTCATCTTCCAGCTGAATATTGAAGATCTTGAGGACAGCACCAGAGGTGCTGATCTCAGCAGTGCTTGGCATTGGTTCTAGGACCTTCCGCCATCGGATATCAGGAACAGGACTTTAAATAGGAGATGCAAGAGCTAAGAATCCACAACGCTCATAAGGCAATTTTGTGTTTACATTTATAGCTAAACGTTTACATCATTTATTTCCTAAAACAGTATAAAAATTAATGTATTTCTGTATATGTTAATGAAAAATGTAGGTATACTTACTTGCCAAGTGCAAAACACTCTAAAGTCACGTTTTGGCCCATCAGTGCATATACGTCCTTGAACTGAACTACGATATCAGCAGGATATGGTTTTGTTGTTCCTAATATTAAGAAAAACAAAAACATCAACTGATTAATAAGTAGAATAGTGTTTTTTTAACACTGTAATTTTTATAGAAATAGAATTGCTTCAATACGAAAAGCTTTTGTCTGTACAGGTCCTGGAAAATATCTGTGTCACAATGTATAGATCTGTTTGTTTATGCATAGTATGTATACAGTATAAATTTCATCAGGCATTTTCAACCACATTGGTTCTCTCTAACAGCTGTGTAACCAATCTGACTCAGTTTACTAAGAAAATTCAAGAAGTCTTTAGGGAGCATCAAATATGTGTAAAACATTGTGCCAGGTGCTATATAGAACTTAGGAAGAAAGAGAAAGAAGAAACGAAATGAGGGAGAAGGGAAGAAGGAAGAGAGGAGTGAGTGAAAGGAGGAGGAAAGACAAGAAAAGAGAGAAAAGAAAGAAGTGTCCATGGAAATGAAGGTGAAGGGGAAACAAGTTGAAAAGAGGAAAGGAGAGAGGAAAAGAAGAAAAATGTTTATTCAGACATCACTGTGCTCATCAATATAGGTACTTTATTTCATTTACTTAGCATCTCAGTCCTGAAAGAAATATTATTTCCCCAACCTTATAGGGGAAGAAATAGGCTCAGAAAGGCTAAGTACATTGCTTAGGATCACAATGTATGTACTTTATCCTGTATAATGCTAAGGAGACAAATAGATACATGAGGACCTAAAATACAAGCCAAAACAAAAATAGATGGTCTGAAAGAGTGGCAGTCAAGGAGAATTGGTGGAAGTATGTAGGGACTATGAAAATTTTAGGCAAGAGGACATTTGAACTGGACCAGTTCAGGTTGAAGAAACAGTATATTATGACAAAGCTCCAAGAGTGCGCAGAGAATTTAAAAAGATCTGAGAATTCAAACGATGTTGAAGTATAAGTAGTTGAAGATGAGCTTGAACCTATAACCTAGAAGGCTCAAAACTGTAATAGTAAATATTTCAAGACTAATTTCCTCAGTGGGTAAGTACCAATAGGTTTGGATAAGAGAAGTAATATGAATCTTACCTTTGGTTTAAGTAGAAGACCTTGTTGGCAGTTTTAAAGGATGGAGCATGGAGAAGAGAAATACAGAAGGGAGTCAGAAATCTAAGGGAGGCTGTTTCATAAATTCAGAAAAACAGATGAAGTAGGGCACAGTCACAGCAGGAACAGAAAGGAAAGAACAGATACAAGTTGTTGTTTAGAGGCAGAATCAACAGGACTGCCCCTTGGATCAAGGTTTTCTCAAGATGTAGATCAAAGATCCAACTGATCAGAATCACCATGGATGCTTGTTGAAACTTCAGATGCCTGGATCATATCCTAGGCCTGCTGAGTCAGTACCTCTGGGTTCCACATTTTCCTCAAACTTCCCAAGCTCCTACACACTAAATGAGAATCATTGGATTCACTGTCCTGAAGATGAGGGGAGGAGAGGAGTTGATGATTAAAAATGATACTCTCAGTTAGCAGAAGAATGACAGTATTGCTAAACGAAATGGAGAACACCAGAAGAATAGGTTTAGAGGGGAGATAACAGGTGTGTTTGGAACATTTTGAGCTTAACATCCTTGAGAACTTTCTGTGTGACAAGTCCAGGAGGTAGGTAAAATTAAGGACTAAACATAGGGATAAGTTTCGGAGATGTGAATTTGGAGTTTTCTACATAGAGCTACTGTTGAAAAGGTATAAATGGGTGAGAATATCTAGAAAAAGATTAGAGAAAAATATAAGGAGAAAGATCTGCTGAAAGATACTGCACAGAATTTGTCAGAGAGGCAGGTGGGAGATGAGGACAGAATGAAAGGAGTCAGGGAAATTAGGCAAACAAAAAAGAGTTCAAGAGAGGCAAAAGAGACACAAAGTTTATACAGAATCGAAGTGTCCTTTGGATTTAGCAAATAAGAAGTTGTTTTCATTATCCAAGATTGCACTGAATACAAAAGAATAGGCAGAGGGAAAATAATGGAAGAGAATTTGAAGATTCATAAAAGAAAGGAAATAAGTGATATAGCCAAATCTCTAAATGAATCAAATGGGATGTGAATCAGAGCAAGTGGAGGAATTAGCCTGAGCAGGAGGAGAAACATTTCTTCCACAAAGATAGAAAGTAAGAAATAAATAGAAGAGCTGAATTTCTAGGGAAGAGTAAGAAAGAAAATTAAGGGAGTTCTTACAGGATGGCTCTTTTTAACTATGAGAAGTAGTGAATGAGAGTATCTCCCAAGATTGTGGAGGGAAAAAGAGCCAGAAAGTCAAAAAGTATTTACTGAATACCAACCATGTGACCGCTACTTTGAGGAGAGTAAGAAAAATGTAATCACAGTGATATGGTGGCATTTTCTCCATTGTCATACACTACTTAGGGGTAGAGGCAGGAGCCAAACCTAAGTCTATTAACAGTATGACATGAGATCAGTATTTCCTCAGAAACTTGGACTCAGTGATATGCGTGTAGCAACAGGACTGCAATAAAAATAATATGAGGTAAGCAAATATATTTGGATCTGATTCTCTCTAGTGGTGGTGCATTAAAAAAAAGGAAGGTAGTTCAGTTTGGAGCTACTAAATATTAAGCTGGGAAAAAGCCCATCAGTCATCAAATATGGCGCCACCATAGTAATACCCTATGCTAATTATTTACAGTAGAAACACAATTTATATACTTATTTTATTCATGTAATTAGTTCCTTAAAAATATAAAAATAATACAACACTTTTTTTCCCCTAATTTTGTAATTACTATAGTCTGTTTTCATCTAATCATTTGTTCTCTTTCATGAGCTTACTAAGAAGTAGGAACGGCCATGAAACAAAAAGCAGATGCTGGCGATTCCCATTGTAACCAACATACGGGTGTTTGGCTAATGAGTCAGTCCCCGATGCAGTCTCTGAAACAGAGCCAACCAGTTTAAACTCAACCATATTTGGGCACTTGTATGATGTAAATCTCTATGGGAAAAACTAAGGAAGAACCAAGACTTTCAAAGTGTGTCTTATTTGCCCTGATTGAGCAACCAGCTAGTCTTCCCACTGGATATTTCTTTCCATTATCACAAGTGTGCCATAAGCAAACAACCCTGCAAAAACAGGGTTCAGCAAATAAAATACTTACGTTCAGGTAATGGAATGAGTGGGATAAATTTGCTGAACACACTCTTTGTGATAGAAGGACTGGACACAAAGCAGGAATAATTGCCTTTGTCCGATGCCTCGACATTCGCGATGTAGAGATTGCCATTTGTCTGAGACACAAATCGTCGTTTATCCATGGTGATAAATACAGGAAATTCATTTAGAAGCCAGCGGTAGCTCAGATCATCTAGAAGAAAACATTGTCTACTAAATATTAAGCTCTTTTCCGAAACCAAAAATTTTATTTTCTAGTTAACAAGCTAGCACATAATCTAATCTAGGCTATTGTAGAGAACATGTTGGCAGACAAACAGTACAAATATTCTAAAAGCTACCATATTTGGAATGAATATTGGCATGATGCTAAGCTATTATATCCATCTTTCTCTTTCAATTATTTTATGGACTATTAATATTCTTACTTCTGTTTCATTGATAGGCTAAATGAAACTCAGAGAGGTTAAATGACTTGCTTAAAATTTCATGACTGTTAAGTAGAATTGGGAGTTTGAAGCCAGATCTGGTAATTCCAAAGCTCATAACCCCTCTTACCTAACGCATTTTAAAAACAAAATCAAGATTACTAACCATACTGTGGCTTTGCATCTTTCTCCTTTTTCACTCCTATTTTAAATTACAGATTTAGAAATGAGTTTACATAACTTGTTCTGGCCACATTAAAAAGTAAAAACCACAGAAACAGAGAAAGGCATGTTGCTGGTTTTCTTAAATATTCAGAAGGTTGTCATATGGTAACTCTTAGCCACAGGAAATCCTTTGGCTGAACACACTGGCTG
This sequence comes from Equus asinus, assembly GCF_041296235.1. Classification (NCBI taxonomy): domain Eukaryota; kingdom Metazoa; phylum Chordata; class Mammalia; order Perissodactyla; family Equidae; genus Equus; species Equus asinus. Next base: position 44,160,972 of record NC_091811.1, on the reverse strand, counting down.
GTTAGGCCAAAAGTTGAATTTCCTCATTAATTTGCTGCTTTTCATACAGTTTTCTATTCCTAGCTCCCCTTCCTGCTGTGAGGAATGACTCCCCGGTAGTCATGCACAGCAGTAACGCACAAGAGGGAACTAGGAGCAATGCCTACTTCTCAGTCACAAAATGTTGATTCCCTTTAAAACATCATGACCATGTAAAGACAACTGCCACTAGGAAGATGATGAGGGGGAATCTCTTCTGTCAAGTTAGACAGGACTTCAGATGTAAGATGGTGGAAGGTCAAGATCTTTCAAAAATGAAATAATCATGACACACTTTTGCTTTAGGGAGCTCAAGGTAACCAGTAAAGCTGCCAAAGGGAGTACGGAAGAGAGCTGACTATGAAAAACAAAGAATTGCACACTATATAAATCCAGAGTGATTGGGAATAATAATCCAGAGGATTCCATTTAGATTAGCCATGTAATTTTCTCCAGCAATATACAGTATCAAGAAAGTAAATGAAGATGATTATCCTATTTTTTAATCTTAGCTTTTTAATTATAGAACTACATTTTTGTCAAAACATAGAAAATACAGGTAAAGTTAAAAAGAGAAAAAAATTAAAGAACCATAATCCTCCATCTCAGAGTTATTGTTAGCATATATCTTTCTAGACATTATATCTGTGAATGATTCCATTATTTTAATTGTTATCCTTATGCTGATTTAGGGTCAGGTGAAAACCACAGAAGAATCAAGATAGGAAGAAACATAGGAGACTGCTTAAATTGCTGAAATGAGGTTCTTGGAATTGGGCAAGAAATAATGCCATGTAATTTTTGGTCCAAAATGATATTTAGAGTACATTTAAAACAGACAGTGAACCTGTCTGATTTTGAAATAATTTTTCCTATTCTCACTTAAAAAGAAAATCAGTATTTTTACAATGATTTCTGGTCACAATTACATTCTAAAAAATCAAAGAAAGTGAGGAAATTGTGGATTTCCTTACAGAAAATGTATTTTCTTAACCATACAATGTTTTCAAGATACCACACACAAAATGGGTTTAGAATAGTCTGAGTACTCCATAGTTACATGACTCTGGAGACCTGCATATAAATTCTAGACTAAATATGACTTTGGTCAGGCTATTTTAATCACTCTATTACTCAGTTTCTCTAAATTTTAAGAAATTTTTCTGTATCCCACTCATAAGAGATGTGTGAAGAGGAATGGGATAATGTTTTAATATTTGACTTTAAGGGACAAATGCTAGGTGAGAGATGTTGTGATGATGTTTGTTTGAAAATAAGTCCTGGATAATAGAGCAATTGGTCTGGCTGATTTAATGCCCAAGGTGGATTCTCCAATTTACTTATTTAACACATAATGAGTACCTTCTATATGCCACTAAACAAGACAGATATGGTCTTTGCTTTTGTGGAACTTGTAATTTAAGACTGATAATTAATCTAAATTTATCTAACAAATTTTAGTCTCTGATAAGCTATTCACTTTGATAGAATAATAATTGCAGTATGTTAGAAGCTACCATTTCTCATTAAAACAAAGAAAGGAATTGTTATTGCTATTTTTAAACATGGACACTGAGGTTTAGCTGGGTTTATTGACTTGCTCCAGGCCGTATAGCAATAGGGAGGCAGAACCAACTTTCTAAGCTTCCTCTCCACTCCAGCTCTACCAAAACAGCTCCATGATTGGGTGTGGTAGCTGCCCTGCATCTGACTTAAGAATGAGACCATTTTGGCAATCAAGAGCTAAGCCCTGACCCAGTTCTCACAGGGACACGATGGATTATCTTTTTATCTGTCTTTCACCACCCCATACAGATGGTAAAATTAACCATCTCTGAAAAAGCCAACACCTGTTTCTTCATAGCATTGTTGACCAGCTTAAATAATAAATTACTACAAAATTAATTTTGTAGAAAGAGTAAGTGCCAGCACCTGTTTCAGAAATGTTCCTTTTATGGATAGATGTCTGAGATTTCTTCCCTTTGCCTCAAGAGAGTCTGGACCATATTAAAGGGGAAATTTGTTCTGGCCAGCTATAGTGCATTTGGCTGGTTTCACTGGATTACTCTGAACACATCACTTCTCTAACCTTGCTAAATAATGTATAGTTCTCCTTGAAATATATTTGAAGTACTTTAATATTCCCTGGACAAATAGTTTGCAAACTTACTAGAAGATGTTTGTGCTTTCTTTTTTAATTAACCTCAATAGAACAAAATTTACCTATACCAATAACATCACAATAGCTTTTGATTAGTGCTTTGATATCCACAGTAGACCATGTATTAAATCTGTTTAGAAAGAAATTTATGCCAAATTATCCTGTGGGCTCATGTATTCCCTACAGTGGTCTCCCATTTGTGTCTATTTTTATGCTGACCTTTTTAGTCAAAAATGAATGGAGATTCATTCTATATCATATTCAATATGCTACGAGTTATTTTTCTTAAGAGTATTTCCACTTTCTTATTCATTTTAAAGTTCACACCTATGTCTATTATTAGGTATTGTGTATTTCACCAATAGTACCCATGCTTCAAATGGTGGACCTTTTTTCTTTATTCTTTCTCTCAATATACACATACATGATTTATATTTTGTGAGATGTGCAACTCAATTTCTGATGGTTGTACTGATAGAAAATTAGCTGGAAATAAGGCATTATGTCTTCACTTTTTGAGCATCGAGGAGTTTAAGTCGTATGCATTCGTGAATTATTGATTGCTATTTAATAAAACAAAACCTAAACAGGTAAGTTTACCTTTCCATGAAATTTTAACCACTACACATCCATCAATTTAATGAACACATTTATTTACTCTTTCACTTCCTCATTCCTCAAATATATGTTGAGAACTTACCCTGTGCTAGGCATTAGGCAATCAGTTGGATATCAAATTGTTATTATAAAATTGAATAATCATTTGAACTGAGACTCTTAGTTAAAACTTTTCTTTGATAATTAAGTAAACTGGTTCAAATCAGAGTTTTGCCCTTTACTAGAAACTGTGGAGCACCCAAATCCATAGAAAAAGTTAATGGATTGTGAAAGATGAGACTTTCCTCCTGGATGTTTTTCCTGTGCATAAACGAGAGGGACAACATTTCCAAAATTGTGAATCAAAAATCTTTTGTATAGTAATATGTACTTTATTTAAAAATAATGAATTCAAAATATTAAATGTACTAAACTATTTTATTCACTTTAATAATAATCCATTGAAATTATATATCCATTTTACCATTTTTGAATACATTATTAAAGTTAAAATTCATAACAAGCTCTGAGGAATAGATGGCGCAGAAATTATTATTCCCAAATTTCAAATAAGGAAATTGAGATGTAGAGATGCCTAAGTTTTACTTGATATAGAAAGGACTGAGTCCCAGGTTACCCGATCAACAGCTAGAGCAGGAGGGCTTGACAACCATAAATAGTTGCATATATAACATTCTATGAGGTTCAGAACCCAGAGGTTCTGAAGGTTCCGTCCCACCCTCAACTCCATGAATTCTAGGAAGTAAAGCACAAAACCTTAATTTAACTGCATTTAGGAGGAAGAAGCTTTATGATGTGGAGATGGTAAAATTAATACACACATGTATTATGGTTTTGAATCATATGGCCATTCTTATATTGAATGTGGCACGTCTGATGTTCAAAAAGATCATAATCTGCTAATTACAAACTGACAGGAGGAGAGGAAGAGCTGCTCAGATTCTATTCTGTGACTAATGATGTTTCTTGGACTTATTTAAAAGGCCATCTTAGTTCCCCCCACCATGTAGATATATGTATCTTTACTGGGATGAACAGGTAATTAACTCTTTTGGCTTAATGATTTCAAGCTTCTACCAACCTTGTCTTGGTCCATGAAATTCTTCATTCAACACAGTAGTTAAGATGCCACAGAAACTAAAAGCAAGACTTATCTCAGAAAAATCTCAAAGTCTGTTCCTTGGACCTCTTCTTCCCCTTTTCTGTCTATAGTAATTCCTTAAGTAATCACATGCAGTCCTATGGTTTTGAAACAATTTTTACAATGACAAATCACAAATTGATATTCCTAGCCCAGACAACACCCTAGGGCTCCACGCCCATATGAACTGCCAACTAGACAGCTCCTTGTGGAAGTTTAATAGGCACCTCACACTTACCGTGTCCACACCTATTCCACCTGGTATTGATGACTCCATTCTTTCAGCAGCGCATGACAAAATTTTGATGCCATCCTTGACTCCTGTGTTTCTCTTATACATTACATGAAGTCACCAGCCAGTCCTCTTGGCTCTTCCTCAAAATATACCTTGAATTTAACCACTTCTTCCCACCTCAGCTGCAACCATCCTGGTCTGTCATATGCTGCCTAGATTACTGCAATACCTCTTACTGATCTCCCGCCTTCACCTTTATCCTCTGCTAAGTCTTTTTTCAAATGGTGGTGGCCAGACTCATCTTTTATAACCTAAGCAATGTCATGTGGCTGCTCTGCTCAAAGCTCTCCAACGTAAATCTCACTCAAAGTAAAAGCCAATGTAATTACTATGAATTCTAAGGTCCCATATGACATAGCTCTCATATCTCTCTGGTTTCATGCCTTACTACTCTTTACCAGATTCTCTCTATTTCAGCCACCTTGGCCTCCTTAGTCTTCCTCCACAACCCCATCTCAGGCCTTTGCTCACAATGCTGCATCGGCCTGGCTTGTCTTCCCTCAGACATCTGCATTGTTAGCTTCCTCATTTCCTTCTGGCCTTTATTCAAAGTTACATTTTCAGTAATGTCTTTTATAAAAGTTCAAGCATCCCCTCGACACTTATTCTCCCCTCTCCCCCACATTATTTATTTCTCCCTAGTGCTTAACTATCAATATCTAACATGCTATATCTTTTAACTATTTATCTTGTCTATTGTCTGTCTCTCCCAGTAGAAGGTCTCTGCGGGTGGAAAGCTCTTCCTATTTTGCTCACTAAGGTGTTTCTGTGTCATAAATAGCACTGATATACAGCAAGTGTTCACAAGAGATTTGTTGAGCTAATGAGTGATTGAATGAAGCCCATCTGGTGTTGAATATGGTCAAGTGCAGTCATTGGCTATTTATGATCATTTACTTTGTGGGAAATACTATGAAGATGAGGGGATTTTTTTTCATAGTTTTGACAATTCTTCAAAGAAAAAGACTGTTCTGTCATTGAAAGGTTGTTACAACATTTTGAATTCATATGTTCCTCCCATATTTATCTATTAATAGCCTTTCTCCTACAGTTATTAGAGAGGAAATTATCAATATTTGATATATAAACAATCAGAATTTACATATATAATTGGAATGCAATATACAGAGATGTGTGTGTATATATATATGTACACATACATACATATATATACACCAGATTAATATATTCCACACAAATGAATTACAACATTCTGTTATGAATCTCTCTATGGAGGTATTTAAAGCCAAATTTATGACATAATATTAGAACTATAAGAATACAAAACATCTTTTTCAGTGAGAAAGCATTACTATATTATTTCAAGATGCTATTTGATAAATAAAACAAGTGAAAATTAGTGAAAGTATATGAAGGGTTCATCTTTTAATTAGCTCTTCAGTGGCTTTTATTTTAGTCGTATCAAATTACTAAAAACATATATTCCCAAAGGTTGAATCTTGTAGCAGATGACACTTAATTTAGCCCCTTGCTAAACTGGATGATTATTCTTGCAGATTGGTGCTCCTAAAGAGATTAATAATTTATTATGTCTTTATTCCTTTCTAGTGTTTAATTACAGTTCACAGGATATTGTAGAAATTAAATTGTTAATAAAGTGATTGATTATATATCATTCCTAGGTACTGTTCTTTTCCAGGAATAATTTATAGAAAACCTATCATATTTCCTCCCGTATAACAGGAACTTTAATGAAGACATAATCCAACATATATATTGTTTATAATCTGAAATGATCCTAGACCTTTGGAATTAGGGTTAAGTGATTCAAGAACCAAGAAAGGAAGCATCTACAACCACTAGTAAGTGATGCATTAGAAGGCTATAGAAATATTGAGTCTTATTTAATTATACATGTACCATTACTGTTAAGTAAATAAAAATTTGCTCATTTCAGTTCACAGATGCTTGCGGTCACAGAGGAACTAAAGTTACCTGGAAAATGGTATGGAGGGTCACAGAGAAGCACCATTCCTTTCCCTTCTTTCACTCTGACCTCAGGACGTTCCTCAGGTGGGAAAGGATCGAGATCTAATCACGACAGAAACAAGAAAAGCTTTCACTCTCTGGTCAGTTCAAAGACAGAGATTCATTGAAGTTCACCTTTCAGCTACTAACTCAGTTTTGGATATAACTCTTCTCAGCTGGTTTGGTGAAGCCTGTGAAAGTCAGTTCCCGTTGTTACATGCTGGGATTCGTATACACCCAAAGAGAAGAGCTCTGTGGTGAATTCAAGCCTACCGATGCTGGTAGCAGCCTGCGTAAGTATTCTGACAACCCTGAACATTACAGCTATCCCAAACTTCTGTTTCAGATTTAGGAAGAAAAGTCATCTGGAAATATAACGGGCTCAGAGAAAACCAGTGATCTAACAAAGAAAGTAAGGAAGGATGAATGACTGAGAGGAACAGACTCATTTGAAAGATAAATTTCCCTTCCTGAGGGAGGACTCCAAGGTGGAGAAGAAATAAAAATAAAAGGCAAGATCCTGGTTGAGGAACACGAAGGTCAACAATTTCTTGCTCCTCTTTAAATTCTGAGTTTTCCTCCGTTCTCGCTTCCTTTACTCTTTTCTGTGTATTTGGAACTCACATTTTGCTTGGTTTCTTGATACTCTACTGTGTGATTCTTCATTTGTTTCACCGGTGCTCATTCAGTCCCGCCTCACCTCCTATTTCTCACCTGCGATCACTACTCCAATTGTAATATCTAATTTTTACTCCTCTCAATCTATTGTATAGCTCTAAGAACTCATCATTCTAATCTTCACCCTTTGCAGAGAACCATTCAAATCTACCTCTCTAGTCCCGACGCCTCACTTGAATGCCATCCCTATCCTCAAATACTTAGTTGACATTTAGACGTGGACAACGTAATGTCGCCATAACCTCTGCACATGAAACAACCATTTAAATGTTTCCTCTCATCCATGAAATTGGTTTTACTTGCTCCCATCCCTTTTTTAAACAGATCAGAATGTTCCTGCCCTTTGACTAGACTTTCCTTAAAAAAAATTTGGCATGTTTTTCCTTTAGTGCAATGCATTGTGTCAATTATTTCTTCAAAGTTTGTATTTATTTACATCCCTGCTGTCACCACATTAATTTAATCTGACTGTTCTTCCTGACCCTGTCTCCTTTCTTCCTCGTAATCACTAACATGTGGGTCCTCTTAAAACATTGTCTTCATCCTGTAATCCATTTTTCAAAAGATTTAAGTGCTGACTTAGGAAATCACACACTGAAGATCATCTAGCCAACACTCTCCCAATGCACAGCTTTCTTTCAGAACCTCTAACTTTCAGTTTAGCACAGTGTTTCCCAAAATATTTTTCATTATTGCCCCCATAAGGAAAAAATCTTAATTTAATTTAAACTTAAAATAATTGAGCTACTTGAATTTGACTTATTCCTAACAAGAGAAATTAAATACTAAGGAATAAGGTTTTGTCAGGTAGAGTTGAGCTTAGGAGAGGCACAAACCATTATGTTGTAACATTTAAGATGGTTTCTTCCCACAAGAACCAATTTTCACCCCTTGGGGGTGATACCATCCCATTGAGAATGCATGGCTTAGCATTTCCATTAATATTAGTTTTTAGAAAGTTATTCAATATCCTTCAGAACATTGGTCTTAGTTTATTTTCCAGTGTTACCTTTCACTACTTCAAGTGCATTCATAATACTCCTCATGATGCTTTGCTCTCTTGAAATTTTTCATCTCCACACAGATAAGTCCCACTGATCTCATAAGACCCACCTCATCAATGGACACTTTCTCTCACTTTCTTTTTGTCTTGATTTTTCTTCTTGCTGAACTCTTATAATAGCATGTAAGTTTTACTTCACAATACACTTGCCCTTACACTCAATGCACTTTCCCTTTTTAAAATTACGATTGCTTACATCCAAAGCTCAGGGTTGCTTCAGTGCTTCTGACCATCCCATAGTTATTTGATGCTAAGCAGTAGTATATTCCAGCATCTTTCTGTTTGTCAGGGTTGTTGATAACAAGGTTTCCTCCTACCATACTATACCGATCACTTGTCAGATCAACATCCCCATTATTCATTCTCCATCTATTAGAGAAAAAAATAAATGTCACATCAAAGGTCATGAGGCCTGCAAACAGTGTACTGAGCTAACATCGTTCTAAAATAATATGGCTAGAGAGCCATGTGAAGTCAGATGATTAAGTAGATGATTCCAAGTGGTATTTCTTCACACCCTACAATTCCACATGTCTGGGCTCATGATTTATAATTTAGCTCAGGCACAGAAAGGTAAATGTTCAAGCACATGAAATATTTCCTTTTTTCTCATGAGGCATCCCAAATGACAAATACTGTATCTCATTCTAAATATCAAAGTGCTTTTTCAATAAAACAAACTAACTGAAATCAGAGTGCTGCTCAGTAAATGGCATATTCTGACCACTAGAGGGCGATCACAATTTGAAAATGATGAAAGTCAATTGGGTCTTTTGTTTCCAAGCCACAAACAACTATCGCAGGTATATTTATGGAGATTGTTGCAAATAAATTGACTAGAAACAGGACTCTAACTTTCTTGGTGAGATGATGAGAAGAATGCATGTAGAAAACAGGTTTCAATTAAGCTGACCACCTGCGTAATTTTGTAATCATTCTGCACCAGGGGTTATCCCTAAGGTTCCATGTCTTCAGCAATGACGTAAGACAAAGCCATGGTCAAACAGTGGACTGTGGCTGCATCACTCATTGCCTGGCACATTTCTGATTAGGATCAGAATCTTGGCAAAAAGGCCTAATGGTTTTAGAATATTTTTTATTAAATCAAATTACTGGAACATTTTTAGTTTTAATTTTTACAACGTAGGAGGTAATTTAAAAACAAACACAGAAAACTGTGCTTTTGAATTTTGAGAACCTACCAAATTCCAACCCAATGGATAAATGCTCCCCTTCCCCTCGGTTGATGGCAATTGTCCCTCTCTGAACCATCCAATGTCAAGTTGCTTAGCACCTGCCAAGGCAATGGGTTTTCTTGTTGAGCAATTCCAATTGTTATGTTTAGATTTCCCATCATGTTGATTCCAAATTTTTTTTATTTCCTTAACTTTCCTTCGTGGATCTGATTCTGCCTTTGATGTCACATAATGATTAAGTTTTGCTGTGTTTGGGTAAGTTCACTGGTCTATTTTATTTTCAGGAACATACATCATTGTTGTAATCCTTTTCATACAGCTTTAAATGCAATTTTATTGGAGTTCTTGTTATTTTGGGGGTCAAGACAAGATAATGAAAGCCTTAAGGCTGATAAGTGGAAGGTAAAATTCCCTGTCCTAACTTTCAGGATGTTGCCATGAATAAGAAATTATTATAGAACATGACCAAAATATAAAACTACTGTGTGAATGACAAATTGCATGATTACCAAGGTTAGCATGACTTGACCTGAATGTTAAGTAAATTTTAGAAACTTCAAATGTTCTTTTCTATCAGACAAGCTGTATCATGAGCTGATCTTTTTTTCTTTTTCTTTTTGCTGTCCAACACAGACTGCCGTCATAACAGAAGTAAAGATCTACTTCTCCCCTCCAGCTCTCTACATTAACGAGTGGATAGTCAGGCCACACCTGCCCTGGGGACTTCAGTGCTGATGCAACCTGGGGGAGGAGTTGGTGATATATTCGCCAAGCAAAACTTTGCTTCTTATTTTTATTTCTTAAATTTTGATAAGAACACTAAATACAAGATCCACTTATGGGAGGTATCTATAAAATAGTCAAACTCATAGAAGCAAAGAATAGAATGGTAGCTGTCAGGGACTGGAGGGAGAAGAAATAGGGAGTTGCTAATCAATGTGTATAAAATTTTAGTTATGCAAACCTAGCTTCTTACTGTCTCTGTGAGGGGGTGGTGGTGGGGGGGGGGCCGCAAAGAGAAGTACATGTGTCTAGAACACTATCTTAGAACAATCTCTTTTTGTCTTGTCACCTCCATTCCAGCGCAGAGGCTGATTTGGTAAGTTTCCATGTACGAATGTCAAGGACAGAGAGTCACAGAAATAGCTTTTGAGATGGTATCAACCTATCTAGATAGATACATGCTGAAAAAATTATATGCTTCTTTGAAAGTCATAAAACCTGTGTTTTAGACCTGGATCTGTGATTTACTAGCTCTGGAGCAAGTCAATTTACTCATCCAGGGCTCAGCTTCCTCTCCTGTGAAATTATGTGCTTGAATTAGATCTCCTCCACAGCCCCTATTAGTCCACATCCGTGGCTGTGTGCATAGACTCTCATTAAGTATGGCTGAAGGGTAGAAATAAGTCTAGCCCATCAAATATTTTCAGAACAAATGTATTACTTATAATTTATAAAATATCTACTTATATTGCACTCCCAGGAATGAAATTGAAACAATAAAAATAAGTTCAAAGAGATGGTGATTTTGTACCTAAATTTATGTTTTATTTTAAGATTAATTTGTAATTATAGCCAGAGGCAAGAGAAAAATGAATTCAATTACAATTAAATTGGACGGAAGGGGCATTCTCTTTGATAACAATTTTTTATAACAATAGAAAGTTATTTTCCTATCCAGGAAAAAAATCTACTATTAAAATCAATCTTGTTGAGTGACAAGTTTCAAATAAGTCTTGTAACATGAACACACTAGAGCCCCAATTTCTCCATCAATCACTTGCTTTGTCTTCATGGAACCATTTCACAGGTGAACTTCAAATCCATTGGTATTTTGTTAATTTTTAAATCTTATTCTTTGCATCAGACTAGAAACTGTTAGTATACTTTTCTGGACCATCGGAAACAGGAAAACCCATTGTTACTTTTTATAAAGTTATTTTTGATAGCACAAATAGGTACCCCAGAAAAACAGAAAGAGGTATGTTTATACAGATTGTCCAGTAGATAGAGACATTTAAGAAATGTTCTGTGTTGTCTGGAATACATATTTGAGAATATTGAAATAGTGTTGCTTTCTTGAATTATCTATACTAGCTCTTTAAATATAGTTAATATAAAAATATTATCCACCATCTATAGGTATGAATTATCCAGGCCAATGCATACAAAAACGATTTTATCCTCAAATATGTATATTTAAATTGTGCATGGGGGCGGGCCCTGTGGCCTAGTGGTTAAGTTTGGCATTTTCCACTTCAGTGGCCAGGGTTCAGTTCCCGGGTGCAGACCTACACCACTCATCAGCAACAATGCTGTCATGGTAACCCCCACACAAAATAGAGGAAGATTGGCACCGATGTTAACTCAGGGTGAATCTTCCTCAGCAAAAAAAAAAAAAGGGCACAAATTTCATATAACCTCTTCCATGCTTAATAGTATAGTCTCCATTAGACAATTTTTAAGTGGATAATGTCAAATGGCACTGGCTTTATCTGTGCAGGAAATGGCAAGTGAATTATTTGCATATATTTAAGAAAACTTGCTATCTATTTGAGTATTAAACAACTTTTTAAAAAGAACTTGTATGCCAATATTTTTGTTAATATCCCTGGATGTTGTGGAAAGCCTTATATTATATCTTTCTCTATCAGCACAGGGTCATAGATGCTGATCTGTAATCTTTAGTCTCGCCCTCCTTTCTGAAAAGAGAAGTGAAGTACATTACTTGTAAACTGGGAAAGGACTGGCTCGTGCCCTGCAGTTTAGTGAGACTTTTCCTTCTGGTGACTCCTCTGGATAAATGGTATTGATTGGTTGCTCTTCAAAAATTGGTCCAAATCCTTTGTCTTCCTCAGAAACTGCAAGAAAAATAAAATTGTTTTACATTATGCTGTTTTATAAGTCAAAGAAAATTTAGATACATTTAGAAAGTTCTTTGAAAAAAATGTCAGAAACACAGAATCTCCATTTTCATTCAAAACAAAGACATTTCCCTCCATAATCTCGAGGAAAACATTTAGGTTCTTTATTCACAACTCCTTTCTGCCCATCTCTCATCATTTCTCCAAAAGCACCCTGTGTCGCCATGCTTAACTACTTTCAGCTCCTCAAACAAGCCATGCCTTCATGCCTCTGAGCCTTTGCACATGCTTTTCCTCTTTCTATAATCACCATCGCACTTTTCTCCTCCTACGAAAATCTGTACAGTCCTTTATGACTTAGGCATTGAGTTAGTTCCTTCAGGACGTGACCTCTCACCCCTTCTAGCTTCAGTTGGTCCTCATTTGTGTTCTCACAACTCCCTCTACAGCTTATAGTATTTAACACACCTGCAGTGATTCTTGTTGAAACTTTCTGCTCCACTAGATAGCAAATGTTGGGGACAGGTGGCTATGTCCATAATCCGTACACACCACTCTCCTAGCTAGCTGACTAGCAGTCTGGAACACACTAAGTGGTTAATGATTTTTGAACAAGAGAATGAACGAATTTCTAGATGCTCCGGAGACATTAGTCTCTTTCCTGGGTCAGTTCTTGTTTATCTTTCTAAATATGTGACCAACACTGGTACTCAGCAACATCTAGAACAGTTCTAAACAAATTACATGCTTATAGGATCAGACCAACTGGTTTAAAATCCATCACAAACATAGCCACATTGGGAAGCAGTTGTTCCTGACAGTCTATCCTCTCTGAAAGGGAAGAGCAATGCCTCACAGCAGGATGAGAAGAGAATCACATTTCATCAACATAGCAGCATTTACAGAACACAGCTAAGAATGAATTAATACTGATGTGTATGGCTAGAAAGGAGTAATGTTCTTACATGGGATCATTGGAATGTCTCTGCTAGATCAAAGCTATGGTTCACCCCTCCAATTTATTTTTTAAGAGAGAGTTTAAGGCAAATGCCACACAGATGTTTTGTCTGCTCTAACATCAACCTTGATGATGAGAGCTGACTTTGCCAACATTCTCATGAATTTGCCAATCCTTTCAAAATTTAATTTATATATCTTACATATATCAACTCTTAGATGAACCATGAAGCTTCTAAAAGCCAGGGGCTAACTTTTATTTGCTCTTGTAGTTCCAGTGCTCTTAGCGTTGCGTCAATACACATTTGTGCACACATAGATGATTAATAAAATCCTTAAGTTAGGTTCTCCCAGTATGAAGCATTAATTTTTCTAAACTGACTTGAAATACTTTGAAGGGAGATGCCTCACTTTTAGTTGGAATTTGCTAAAATCACCATTCAATAATTTATAGACCTCAGTTACATTCCATAACCATCATCCCATTTGAGATAGCAGATGAATCGTTGGATCATAATGAGAGGAACCAGAGGAATTGAGATTTAGCTCCAGCGATGCCCTTTTCTAGCTATGCAAGCCATTTGCTCTACATGGCTTCTACATTTGAAAAGGAATAGGGGTATATGTCCTAAGGACCTCACAAGCTTACCACAACCGTAAGTAAGATCATGACTGGGAACAGAAGCTCTCTGCTAATGATTTTGAAAGTCCTTCTCTGAGCTGCGTGTTTCATGTCTTTCTTGAGGTTTTAAAAGCCAGAAACACATAGAATGTTTTCTACTTTGCTTCTAATAACTTTCCTGATGATGCCCAATATTTCCTGGCTTTTCAGGATGTTACAGCACACTAAGGAAAAATGAGAAATGAATCCCAAATCTCTGGTATCTAGAGACTTTCATTTCAATGTCAATTTCAACTTGAAATTTCAATGTCAATTTCATTTCATTTCAATTCATTTCAATGGAAATTCTAGATTTTCCACTCTCCAAAAGAAATGACCTTGTGCTTATCCATGATAAAAACTATATGCTATTTTTCTTCCCACTTGGATGATTTCATAAGCTCTTGCTTGGGTCTCTCCAGTTGCACAGCTTTTCTGACTAGAGCAATTTAGTAACACCTGCTGGCCTGGAGATTTTGTTGTTTCTTCCCAATTCACATAAAAATGTTTAAAAACACAAGTAGAGAAGTGCCATTTTATGTACGTATTTAGATTCTCTTCTTGAAGGCAAGGTGACTCTTCTTCCCACACTACTCCCTAATGAATAATGATTTTAGTGTGAAATTTTTAAAACAATTTTTAAAAATCAAAATACACTAAATATTTAAAAGACTAAAAATAAATATTTCTTAGGGGAGTTTAAAGCTCATAAATATCTTCTAAGGACATTGTATTTATATGACAAGCCTGATGATTATGTCATTATATTATTACCAATGGAAGAGATAATCAGATTTAAGGAGAAAGGAACGTTTAATGCAATTATGCCTATAGTTTAAACAGAAGCCCACTGATCTGTACTGGATCGGATCTTGAGTTTCCATTCATTACATCAGTGGTAGCATAGGAATTTCAAATGGTCATCTGAGAGGCTACAGTTGGATGAACTATACATAGTGTTAGTTGTCCTTAATGAGTCAATGACTTGATTCTGACCTTGGATACGGCAAAGTTTTTGGACACAACACCAAAAACATGACCCAGGAAAAAAATTGGTAAGTTGGACTTTACTAAAATTAAAATTTTCTGTTTTATAAAACACATTGTTAAGAGAATCTCAAGTCTTCAGAGTTGAGGGTTTTTTTATGGATCTTCTCCAACTTGCATTCCACAAGCAACAAATTGGAGAGAATTTCAACTCACCTAAAATATGTCTCTTTATAATGGGGAATATCGTAGTGATCACATACTATTTCGTAAAATTTGAACTTATCTTAACAAGTGCAGGGTTACATTAGCTAAAGTCTCTTTAACATTATTGTATTTCCAATGTAGAAATAGACAGTCCTGGCCTGTCTAGCATCTGCTTCTGTAGTGGCCCCCTGGAAGTGCCATTATGGGGATTATAATAATCTTGAATTCTCAATTTAATTTATAATTTCATTAGCTTCCTTAAAAGAAATACTTTTATCATTCTAAAGTATGGTGAGTTATAGTCATTCTGAATCGTCTTGATTATTTAAAGTATTGTATGGTGCCTTCAAATACAACAAAGATAGATGCCCATAAGCATAAATTTACGTGAAAGTGGAGATTAGTTATTTGATTTGCATATTTTAATAAAATACAAAATCTTAAATATTTCTTTTGATAGCATATCTTTTCATTTTAAGGCATTTGCTTTTGAGATAAAAAGTGGTCAGCTTTTGGAAAAGTGAGGATATGTTGTAAGTAGTTTCTTCATCTTGATGATACATATTAAAAAAGTAAGTTTAATTTTTTCTAGAAAAGATACCTACAATGGAAATTTCCATGGAAAATAATGGAATATCAGCTACTAACAATGAGGAGACTATATCTATTGATAGGCAATCCCTTAAAAGGATATATGTAAAGATTAAACACTTTTTGGGTGAATTGTGTTGACATTTGTAGGCCAAACTGTATTAGCGTCTCATGCTATTTTTCTTCTCAATGACAAGTAGTCTTCACAAATTCTATGTGTATATTTCCTCATACTCCACTTTCGTTTGCTTTTATACGGACAGATAATGAAACATTTAGGGGATAAAAATATGAAACTAATTTCCAACAAAATATTTAGATTTTGAATTTATTTTTTCAATTTGAGGAAATATTACATTTAAGATATTTCCCTTTGCCTATTTTCTAGATCAAAAAGCAGAATAAGACACATTTCACATCACCTTAGTATTTCTGGTAAGTATTATTTTATAAATCTATCTTTCTTGCTTTTCTAAAATGTTCAAGCTTGAATAAAATAATATATTTCATTAGATGGTTTAACAGTTACTCTATACATTTTATTTTGAGAACGTATTTGGACCCTTGAAAATCAGATTACTTAAAACAAGCCTCTGAATTGCTTTGGCATGTTCAGTGTGAAACTCTGAATGTGAACGTCATAACCCCCTTGAAGAATATCTGAACTCATCGCTCTGTTAACTCAACTAGGGTGCTCAGACCAAGGGAAAAGAACTTCCAAGGAGAACAGAACATGTCTCAGTAAAGGACCCATCAATGCAAGCATATACTCTCAGCCAACAAAAATTGGAGATATCTCTTGCTTTTTTCTAGAAACATGGAAATAATTAGATGACGAATTATGATGCTTTGGAAATATTATGAGATTAAAGGGCATAAAAAACAAGAAACAGGTATTATGTTTAAATGAGCACAAAATCATAGATGACTTAAGCTAATTGAAGACAACACTTCAAATCATTCTGTCTTTTGATCTGCTCTTAATGCAAATTAATTTATTTTCTATCATATAGTGGAAATCTATTGCAGAAATTGGCTCATTTCTTAAATTTGATCAAGAAGATTAACAAGAAAGAAAAAAATCAGATATGAATATATACTGTCAAATTTGCAGATATGAGTGACAGGCAAAGGCTACCGCTTTTTTCAGTCCCATTCTCAGTTTTACGATTAATATAATCAGTTGGCTGTCTGATCTAAAATGGGCTCACTTCACCTCTCACTACGTGGAGACGGTCCACTGTAATCTTGCTATTCTATTTTATTTCTGGAAGTTGAAGTATAATTATGATTTGTGCTTGAGTTATTTTTTATTCATTTTATATCCATTTTGAAACAAATTCCATTTCTCATTCTGTAACATGTCATCTCAATCTGTTAGTTACTAAAGATAATTTTATATAAGTATGTTGTAAAAACAGTCTCAAGGAAAAAATCTATTAGAAAAAAGCAATGGCAACAAAATTTGAACAGAGTCTAACATTGGAATTTTTACAATATTTACAATGTTACAGTGGTTATGGGATGGGTAGTGTTACAATCTTTCTTGAAATACAATAAACTCCCTTAAAGAGACAATATTTAAATTGTCTCAAAGCATCCTTCTTCCAGGCAGCACAGCCCCTTGTCTTTAACGTTAACCATTCCCCACTGATAAGAATATTCAAAGTCTATTGAGGGCTTGGACTTTTTATATTCTGGTGCCCCAATCCCTTAGGCTCATGGGTAATAGGTAACATTGCAGTAATTTACTATAGCTAAAATGTAAAAGAGTTGGTCTCAAGAACATGCAGCAATTCAATTATTAGAATGAAGACCAGGCTCAGGTTTGCAGAAAGGTTAAGTTGACTAAATTTTCCTTTGTCTGGCTTTACCTGCCCAAGAAGAGCCTATCACATCTCTTGACAGCAACCACTTCCCTGACTTA
The DNA here is from genome assembly GCF_041296235.1 of Equus asinus. Taxonomy (NCBI): domain Eukaryota; kingdom Metazoa; phylum Chordata; class Mammalia; order Perissodactyla; family Equidae; genus Equus; species Equus asinus. The sequence continues at coordinate 44,143,619 of NC_091811.1, read as the reverse complement.
TGGTCCACCCCTGAGGCTCGAGACGGTGTTTTGCATAACTGTCTGTGCATCTTCTCACACCTACCTCATGTCTGACTATGTCTGCTGCCACAAGCCAAGGAATGTCTTAGGGTACCAGAAGCCGGAAGAGGCAAGGAAGGAGCCTTCCCGTATAGGTTTCAGAGGGAGCAGGGCCCTGACAACACCTTGGTTTTGGACTTTTGGCCTCCAGAATTGTGAGACAATACATTTCTGTTCTTCTAAGCCACCCAGTTTGTAGTACTTTGTTATAGCTATAGCAGTACGTGGGAACTAATACATGTATTAGACTTACTTGTTATATAGGTAGTATAAATACTGATTAAAGTTAATAATAAACTGTTGAACTTTAATGAGCGAGGCTTTCCCAAATTTATTTGACAATGAATTCCTTCTTAATGTAAATCCTACTAATATCCCGCAGAATTCCTTTGAAATTCTGACCTCAAAGCCCATAGTTCCCACGTTCTGTACTTCGGTTTGTGCCATTTTTTCTGTGTAGAATTTGTTCCATTTCTAACATTTGAAATCCTTCAAGCTTCCCTTTCCTACTGCCCCATCAGTAAACATTCCTTAATTCCTCAAAGTAATTCTTTTAAAGTGCTTATTATATTTTTCTTGTAAATTTGTTACCTACTTACTTTTCTTATTCCTTATTATTTGGTAAGGTTCTTGAAGTCAAGGAACAAATCTCATTGATCCTTATATAGCCTTCAAGTAGTGATTCATAACTCACAAGGTGGAAACAGAAATAACTGGTGGGATTCAGGATAAGACTTTCCTTTCCTTTAATCCTCACAGTCACAAGTGGAAGTTCTTCTGACCCAATCTGGCATGAACATCCTTGATTTGGCAGCAAGTTGCAGCATTTGGTTGCTCAATGATTCTTCCTGATTATTCATTCTCCTACCACTATGCAGTGGCTTTTATAAGTTACCAGTTTTACTTATCTTCACTGAGCAACTATTATGTAGGTCACTGTGCTAGAAGATACCTCACACTCTTTTTTTAGTCCTCACAAGTATCCTGTGATTTTTTGCATACTGGAAAGTCAAGGCTCACAGAAGTTGAATAAGTTCCACAAGATCACATAGCTAATGAAGACCAGGTTGAATATGCAAATTCATGCTGGTTTTACTCTAGACTCTACGTTTTCCAGTATGCCTTACCGGCTCTACTTCTGGCAAGCTCTGTTCAGCGGTTGAAGTAGAATCTAAACTAGGACCATTGCTAATTATATTCAATAAATCATTAAAAATAACTCCTAATTTTTAGGAGTCCTTTGGACTCCTAATTAAGCTGAATTTTAAGGTTCCAAGTTCATTAACTTTAGTGCTCTCTTTTGCAACAATGCAAGAAGCTCTCAAATATAAGTTAGGGGTTTACAATATTTAAAATACTGCTTCAAAATTTAGTAGCATAGGATTGTTGCAAAGCATGCAGAAAAAAATACAGCCACACTGAATATTTTCCATCTGTTACAATCCTGCAATAGGATATTTCTTTGTGTGTATTCATTCATTCATTTTGGTAATGAAACAAATTGTCTTATGACCCCAGATAAACCATCTTACAAAATTTCCAAGTGATCTAACATTAACCATTGCTTTTAAGTTTAGAGTTAATAGCTTAAAGCAGAGATGAAATGTGATTCATTTGAGAAAAGCTGCTTTAAAAATTTACCCTTTCACCAACTTACCTCCATGACCATACCTTCTGTGCCAGGTGAACTCTAAAAATGAAAAAAAAAAAAAACAATTTTAATCTCAAAGCAGCTCTTTAAGTAGGTGGTTTCAAACATTACTCAAATAACTGACATACTAGTTAATGAAATGAGTGAGCTTGCTGGCCCTTTACTACACAGGTTGAAGTATCATCACATCTCTGTAGATACTTATTTCTTGTCTTTGCATTTTATAGTTATAGCACTAAAATTTGTCATCCACAGAATTATTACGAATTTTCAGTACTAATAATATTATTTTGTTTCATTTTTGTCGTAAAAATAAGACAACCACAATGACCCTACCACAAAAATTTTATTATATTTCATAACATATATGTATATATATGCATGTATTATATATATACGTATGTGTTTGTGTGTGTGTGTAATTACTGTGGTTGTTACAAGGTCATTAAAATTATTAAGTACTGATGAAAGTATTCTATTTTTTGGATTCTGAAGTCATCATAATAAAAATTACTCCCCAAAATAAAATAGCATTTTTATTTCCTCAATAATAAATAAAAAGTACAACATGATGTCCTTCAAGTTCATCACCAAAGCAATCAATGGGGAGTGATACATGACAGGAGGACATCCATCTATGTCCTGAACTTAATAGCATCTCACCAAGTACTTACTGAGTTAAGGTAATTGAGATGAAAGTAGTAGAAAAATGGATTGTTAGAAAACATGCTGCTTTCAGGTAAAAATACAATGCACCTCTCCTTGTAGGAAATATCTTTGAATCCTTCATACTTGTCTTTGAAAGATAGAAATATAGTATTTGTCTTAAAACTAGAGTAATCTTTTTCTTTTTTGGTGAGGAAGATTGACCCTGAGCTAACATCTGTTGCCAATCTTCCTCTTTTTGCTTGAGGAAGATTTGCCCTGAGCTAACGTCTGTGCCAATCTTCCTCTATTTTGTATGTGGGATGCTGCCACAGCATGGCTTGATAAGTGGTGTGTGTGTTCATGCCTGGGATCCAAACCCACGAACCCGGGCCGCTAAAGCAGAGCATGCTGAACTTAACCCCTATGCCACTGGGCCAGCCCCTAACATTCTTAAAACTGCTTTGGTATTCTTAATGTTCCTGCACACACTGTATATTATTTTAAATTGTTTTTCATAAAATTGACCAGCCAGTATAAAAAATTAAAATGTAATAACTTGCAAATAAATAAAGAACAAAGTAACAAATGCTTAAAACCCATTACTTTCTAATTACTTTACTACATTTTACTTTTATTTATGCTATTGAGGTTATTTAAGTCTATTTTATCTATATGGTGAAAATATTTATAATGGTGAGCTGTTGCATATCTTTTCCAACACCACATTAAATGATGTCAAGTTGAAATTGGCCATAGTAGGAACATTTACGCCCTGGAAATTGACAAATCCTATACAGGAGGGCTTATTTTTTTCCTCCCAGAGATGCAGATTTTAAACATTTATCAGCACACCACTGCATAAGATTAAAATCTTATTTGTGAAATCTTAATTGAAAGTAAAAATAAAAGAAAATAGGGTCAACTTTGACGTATTAATTTACTTGTCTGGCCTAAGTGTCAAAAGAAAATATTAATTCTAACTTCATATCCCAGATTTAATGAAGTGAACACACATATTGATTATATTGACATAATTTGTGGAGACTATGTAAAGGATATTTCTTACCTGATAGACAGGTTGTAAAAGATATTATCACAAGCAACTGACTGACCAGCAACCACATTTTCATCTTGTGTTCAGTAGAGGTTAGGTTCAATTTTCCAAAAAAGCTTTAGATTTATGGCAGTTGGATAATATTTAACACCTGTATCAAGAAAAGAAGGAGGAAAGAAAAGAACCGGCAAGAGAAGAAAAAAGCAAAGAAAAGAAAAAAAAAGAAGCACAGGGAAAGCAAGGGTAAATGTTCATCATTTGAGGTCACAGCATTATCAATTCTATTTTATTTTATGTTCCTTGATTACAGAATAAGTTTTAGTTTATTTAAAAACATTTGTAAACACTATGTTGTATGAAAAGAGTAGATTCAGTATCAGGGCTTCAGCTGCCTTCCAGTATTGACAATTTGACTATGAGCAAGTCACTCAATTGGTATGTTTCAGGTTTTCGTTTTTTGGATTTTTTTAAAGGGAAGAGGGTGAGAAATATTTTATTTTATTATTTTTTGTTGTTACTGGGAAAGATTCACCCTGAGCTAACATCTGTTGCCAGTCTTTCTCTGTCTTTTTTCCCTCCCCAGAGGCCCAGTACAACTGTTGTATATTCTAGTTTTTCTATGTGAGCCACTGCCACAGCATGGCTACTGACAGAGAGTCTTGTGGTTCCATGACTAGGAACCCAACCTGGGCCACCAAAGGAGAGTGCCCTGAACTTTAACTACTAGGCCATCAGGGCTGGCTCTCAGTTTTTAACTCTCTAACAATGGAGTATAGTAATACCGTGTCTACAAATAGCACAGTTGCAAACATTTCAATATCAATGATTTTAATTGAAGATTAAATTTATTTGAAGGCCTGGTAGATTCAATTAAAGACATGTTTGTATAAGAGCTCTATAAACTCATTGACATTATCCAAGGGTGATAGGTTAGCATTACCTGTTGGTGGCTTGTGGCATCTTTTTGCCAGAAATGCTAATTTTTAAATGTTAAAATATACTGATTAATAATAAACTCATTCCCCTTCCCCTCCTTCACTTCTTTCATTTATTCATTCAACAAAATGCAAATAATTGCTTCTTATATGTCAGCAATGGAGAATCTGGGGTCAAATCTTCACAAGTTGGAGACCCATCTTGAGGGACAAGAAGATAACATTACTAATATAAACCAAGCTACAAAACCGTGCAGCAGTCTAATGGAAATATCTTGCTTTTGTAAATTTTGCAAAAACTTATGACTATGTGATTACATTGGTGAGGTTTCACCCAGGGCCTTGGAACAGCCTCGTGTAAGTGAGAGGTCCAATGACTCAAGTTTCAATCATCTCGTGATAAATCCACCTCTGTGACCAAGTGTATAGGTAAAGGAATCAAAAAGAAAGACATAGCTTGCTTGCCCTTAAGAAGTTCACATGTCAATGGAAACACATATGTGTACACAAGTCAGTGCAATGAGAAAGGTGTTTGGATCTATATGCTATTAAACTTGAAAACGTATTAATCACTTTAAATAAAAGCCTTGTAAAATACATCATGGTGGGATTGGGGGTCTGACGTGGTAGGCAGGGCGTCACAGTGGAAGTATTGCACTCTTAGATCTAAGCCGTTTGGTGGCTTCAGAACCCACCTACTTCTTACTGGAACTCCTTGACAGCAACATGTCCCAGGACATTAGAGAGAGACCTCTGCAAATGGGACACCATAGGAGTTTCAATTTGAAAAGACATTAAATCATGTTTTCTAAGAATATATAATAGCACAGAAAAATCTCATGACACAGAATTGAGTGTAAAATATAAATTAAGATAGAGCATGAAAGCAATTCTGAAAGGAAAATACCTAATGTTATAAATCTCAGTATAAAAGTATATTTAAACATTGTCTAAAACAGCAAAAATAAATTGGTACTGATTTTTTGCATTGTTGTAACATGCTAAAAGAAAAACACTGGATCCTACTTATTTTTTTTTCATTGTAATGGATTTTAAGGCGATTTTCCCCCCCACAATTTCCCAGAATTCTACCTTTGCAGTGACTAGTAAAAATGTTTAGTGGTGCTATGTGGGTCAGGATAAACATATTTTTTCCTTTTTGGTGTATAGATTATTCTGCAGCAAAAATCATTTATTTCTAGAAAAAGTTGAGTTGAATTCTTGGAGAAAACATAGTGGATATAGGTCAAATTAGCAACAGGAAATATTTAAAATATCTTTGCAAGAGAAAAGATATTCAACATATAATTTTTAAATGCCAGGATTTTTTCTAACCAATTTCTTTCTTTTGAACATAGGCAAGAAGGCGAGAACTACACATCTGCATAGATTGTATTGTCTGGACTTTTAATTTTAATTTAATTTAATTTCTTTTATTAAGCAGGACTGATCAGAGAGAAAAATATGCAGGTAAATAAAGGTGAAGAATGAAGAAAAATTCCTTCAGGAGACAGGGAAATCAATTAAATATCTATGGAAGGATTTTTAGCTTTTTATTTGATGATGTATGGTATCATCAGTATCTAAATATAGACCAAAATGAAAATTATTGAAACCTATACACATTGTTCATGTCCCTAAAAGTTTGTCTCAAAAAATGAACATTTAAACCCTTTCTTGACCTGTTGGCTTCTAATTCCTGTCACTGAGTTATGCACACTAATTAGGATGAGTTCCTTTGATGAGAAGGAAAGTAGAAAAAGCAAACAGAGAAACGATGCCAGAACTGTTATGTCAGACAATCATTTTTGCAAAGATTAACTTAGATAATATATGTGTAAACATTTTTCAGATTGTAAAGCATATACAGGTTAATGTGACAGTAATTATTGGATTTTAAATAGCTCTAATTTACCAATTCATAAACTGTTCTAATTCGAGAACTCTAAATAATAAAGATATTCAACTTTAAGAGCAAGGGATGCTGCTGCACTTTTGGTATTGAGTGTAAAGAAGGAGCATTGACTAGACAGAAAGAGAATCTGGTAAAAAGAGGTAAAAACGAAGAATAATTACCGTGAGAGTATTCTTTAGATTTTTGATTTTGATGAATTACGTAAGTGAGATTTTGGTCTTTTTATCTCACTGACTTTACAGGTAGTCTGGGGAAGAGGAGAGCAGGTCTAAAGGCAGATTAGCTGTGTCCGCACAGAGCAAGTGATTTCAGGAAGTTGAAAACAAAATACATAAGAATTTTCTAGGTTAAGGATGTTACTTAACATTTCTTTCCCAGATAACAACCACAGTATATGGGAACGTGTGGCAAGGCATACTCAAAAAAGATCAGGGAAGTCAGCCAGATCTTGTCTGAAGTTTGGCTCAACCATTCTTTAGCTTGCAACTTTGGGCAAGTTACTCAACCTCTGACTCAAATTTTCCTCATGTACAAAATTTGGAAAGAATGCCTAATTCATAGGGCTACTGAAGGGTTGCATAAGATTGTGCATGTGAAATGTTCACTACAAAAGTATTCAATAAATATTACCTTATTATTCTACTGGGCCATAGCCCATCAGGCCACGGGACATGTCTCCTGTTCACTAAGTGTCTAATGCCTCATACATGGAAGTCATTCGATATATATTTAACTAATAAATGAAGGAATGAATGGACCACTCTATAACTGTATTCCAAAGCATTTGCCATAAACAAACTGATATTTAACTTTAATTCCTTAAAATAAGGATAGGATGGTGACAATAGGTAATAAGGAATGTCTCTGATTGGGGCTTTGGTCTTTGTTAGAGATTATTGCTGCTTGTAATATATCCTAGAAGAGGACATTCACTCTAGAGAGGATATTCTAAGTAGCAATATTTTAACACATTTTTTTAATATGCACTTTACTGAGTGTTGTTGGAAGTCTCTGTCTTCCGATCCGAATAGGCACACTCGAGTCAGAAAGAAAAGTTTTTCATTATTTTGAGCCTCTCTGTGTCATACGGCGCTATCTTTTCCTTCACCCCAAAATATTGCCTTTTTCAATAGGACAGTGAGTCATCACCCTGGCAGCATGTAATTTATTTCATTTAATGGGTTTCTTGCTGTTCCAGCATAAAAGCATCTTTCATGTCTTGCTCACACATTTGTTTTCTGCTGGTGATTTGTCCTATGGTGTCACCAGTTATCCCGTCATTTGTGAGTCGATGATCACATGCCCTCAGCAGTGCACTAGAGGAGAGAGGAAGCAAGGTTGAGTCCATTCCTGCTAAGGCAGGAGAAAATGCTCTCCTTATTTCTCCCTTGAGGACATACCATTCAGTAATTCACAGCCAGCTCCCCAGCTGCCATGGGCCTGAAAGTGTTGCAGCAAATGAAGTGGCAGAGGAAGAAAATAAACAACTCTGACAAAGTTGTGCCAGTTATAGGAGCAGACGTTATTTTTTCTCAATAACCAAATTAACGGAGTGTCCAGAAACAGGAACACGGGGATACATTCCTATCCCCAAGGCTGTGCTGTGCTGGCCAGCTCCTGAACTCACTGGCCTTTGGAGCCCTGTGGTCTCTCATCTTCCCAGCCTAGGCCTTACACCAGATACTGCAGATGCTGCATCCCACAACCCATCACAGCTCTACAGGTATCTAGTGACTGGGGTATCCCTAATATGTACTGGCACTTTATTAATTTCCAAGAGAATTTAACTTCTCTTCTCCAGCATTCTTTACTAAACTCTTACTCATACATTAAAACAACAACGACAAAAATATCGTAAGACAATCTAGTGTGACATCTTCTCTTCCTTCGTCCTTCTTTCTTTTGACAGTCGTCTTTCTCCCCACCTCTCTCTCTTTACTTTAAACAATGCTAAGGTTCTCCTTTGAGAAATTTGGTCCATATATAGATATACGTTTTTCTGCTGGACAGACATCATCCAGCTCTTCTTATGTTTTGCTCTGTCATAGGATAGCCCCAATAAATTATTCAAAAAAGCTTCGACAATACATTAGCAAGCATTTACCCACTAACGACTACTCACAAAGTATTTACTACTGCTATATAATGAAAGAATGTTCCATTAAGACCAATAAAATTAAAATGTTATTGAACTGATGGTTATACAATCATTTACATTGACAGAAAACAAGATCTTAGAAATATTGATAAAATATTAATATATACTAGTAAATGGTCACATCTCTATTTTAGAAAGAAAAAAAGATTTTTTTGGAACATCAGGAATCTATCCTAATCTACCCTCAACACAGCTCATGAAAGGCCATGTTAAAAACACTATTTAACCTAAAATTTTACTTACAGTGCTCATCACTCTGCTCTGATTCTGAAGAACATTTGATATAAAGTTCTATTTCCAGGAAATAGAAGAAGCTTGTTAGAGTTGAGCACAGATTAGTCTAAGTGAAAAGATGCCAGTGTCGCCTACTCTATATTTTAAAACCAGCAGACATTTTATCCTCAGACTCCATCTGAAATTCTGCCTCTGCTGTACAAGTCACTCAATCACCCTGGGGTGTCAGCCACTCAGGCTGTAAAATGAAAACCCAAGAATACTAATCATGAATGTGTATGGATATATGTGTCTGTGTGTGTGTGCAAGCAAAAGCCCTTTAACATATGAATATTATAGAAGTCAAAACACTAAAGTTGAATAAATGAAATTTTCCAGAAATAAAATTAGTTTTAAATTTAAAATATGCTAATTCTTTGGAAAGGGGATACTATATATTTTAAAATGCTAGTCTATTTAGAAATGTATATATACTGTACATTAAGACTTTCATATCAATATTATATCTCTCCAGTTAATTTTCAGATTATTAAATATAATTTAAACATCGATGACACAACACCGTCTAGCTGAATAATTGTATGCTTTATATGTTCTTCTCCAGCCTCACTTTGACTTCTTTAAACTCTATCATCCAATTATTATTGTCTCAGTTTAATAGTTTTACTGCAAAGTCATTAACAATGTTTTAGCAACTTACTGCTATGATCAAATATATTTAGTAAAAATTTCTGAAGAATGTGCTGTTCTAAGCCTAGGAATAACAGTACACACTCAAGGAAAACACATCATTTTCTGAAAATGATTATAAACAGTATCCTTCTTTTCCAGAATAGGCATACACTGCTCAGCTACCAGGTGGAGTGTGGGGGTCTTCAGACTGCAGCCACCTCAGCTGGAAGCAGCCTGCCACTTGACTGTGCGTGAAGAATATGCAAAAAAAGGAGCAATAGACTACATTCCAAAACATTTCAATAAATGTAATATCATCAGACTGTGAAATATGTAATGAGTTGGAGGCTGCTGAGCGAAAAAATATCTGAAGACTTTTTGAAAATATGAGTATTAATTGAGTGCTGACTGCACAGCCTGCATTTTACAGAACTGACTGTTCACATTTTTAGATAATTGGATTTCTGATTAAATTAATTACTCATTTATTTTTAAGATGATGTAATGCATGCAGAGAAACTTAAAAATAGTGGAACCCCATTTGTGATATTTATAGCACATATTCCTCACAGGCTAATTTAAGCCCATAAAGTCACACAAGACTATAACTGATGGAGTTAGCTTTATTTGTTGGGGTAGTTTCAGGAAACCATCACTTTTAGGTGGTAGAAAAAATAGAAAGCCTTGCATATATTTTGTCCTACGTTTCAGGAGTGTATGTATGTGTGGTTAGGTACCTCTCGAAGTTTGAGAAAGCACAGACAGGCCCTGCTGATTCCAAACAATCTCCCCCATGGAACTGACATGGTGCTAACCTTACACAATCATTTTTCTTGAAATTACAAAAATGAAATGCTAATGGAAAAATGGAAATAGCAATAATAAGCAAATCAGGCAATATGATTTCTTGACTATTTGCAATTCCAAGAATTACTGATTCAGTCAGTGAACAAGGGAGGGGCTGTTTATCAAGCAGGATTTAAAACTCATACATATATTTGTGAGATTCCACTCAACCTCCTTCCCATCAGTATATTAACAAGAACCAGTTTATTACTCAAGGGCAAAGCCATATTTTATTATACTTTGAATCACCACAATCTAGTGCTGGGTTTGGCAAAGAATTGCTGCTCAAAACATCAGATGAATATTGAATGAAAGATAAAACATGGCAGGTGAGTTTTAGTAGGAGATGGGGAGTGGAAATAATAATTTCTCTGGTGTCAATGATTTACATGAAGGATTAGGGTGGACAGAACTGAAAGGAGCCAGATGATGAATGAGACGACTGGAGGTAACGAGGTGACCTCAGATACATGAGGACAGTGTAAAGGACCAATACCATGCATATGTGCTAACAGTTTTACAAACTACTGATATGTGTATTATCTCATCTGATCCTGCCAAACCTCTATGAGATTTTTAGAGATAGACTGAGTTATGGGGATCATGTGGATTGCCCAAAGACACACAGCTAGTAGCAGAACCCATGTTTGAATCCTATTCCAAACAAATTTAAATCCTGCATTTTTATTGTTTAATTTTTTAAAAATATACTTAGAATCTGTTCTTGATCTAGATCACAAGAAAGGGTATTTTGTATATTCAATGATTAACATATTTTTCAAAACGCTAAGTCAGTGTTTCCAAAAGTATGGTCTAAGGGCCACCTATTTTAACAGTATTTGGTGTGCTTATTAATAAAATAGATTTATCAGCAACTCCCAAGAATAATTAGAGTCTCAGGGGGAATCGCCCGAGCATCTGCATTTTAATCAAGCTTTCCAGGTAATTTGTAGACATACTGAAGTTCAAGAATGATTGTAGTAAGCGTTTTAAGTGAAGGTTGGAATATTTCCACCACTCACAGAGAATATACAGATGTGTTCTGAATTCATTAGGCCACATCTTTAGGCTGTGAACTCTAAAAATCAGAAGACAGGCAACATTTAATAATCTACCTCTCAAAATTATGTCTGTACTATAGTTTGTTGTGGCATTTGGTCTGGGTGAGAATTGAATATCCTCTACGTCTGCATCTGATTTACTTTACTATATCATAATGAACAAGGCATTTTGATATATTGCTTCGACAAATACCTGGAAGGTTTCCTATTTTTAAATGAGCCTCTCTTGTTTCACTATAACGGCAGGACTGAAAGTTCTATTAACTTCTCTCATTCCCCCACTGCAGTTCAAACTGATCTGAGATCGCTGGACTACTACAAAGAAATGTGCCCTGTGATATCTTGCCTGTGAATCCTATCTAAAAATCCAAAGTAGGATTTAATAAGTCTTTGACAGCAGAAAAAAATTCCCATGCCAGCAAGACAGAACTTTCAAACTTCTTTCCCCTTTGCTCTCCCACACATGCACAAAACACAAGAGCTGTGAAGAAAAGATACCAGGTTGAAATGCTCACTCAATTTATACTGGGAGTTTTAAAGACTTCCTGGGCTGTAATCTCCCCTTTGTATGGCTTTATTCCTCTATGGAAATAACCGTGTTTAATAAAACGGCTTCACTGCTACTGCTCTTCTGCTCTGAGGATTCACTCTAAGCCATTTTCCCTATTGCAGTTGCAAAGGCCCAGGATGTTAGCAGCTGTTCCTCACTACAGAGTATCTGTCTGTGCTGTGCATAAAAGAGCAGGTATTTATTCTACCTCACCATCTAAAGGTACATAGAATTTCTTACTGTCTTCTGACAAGAGACTCACCCATGATTAAAGAACAAGCTCGATGATCTTGTAACTCCTATTAGCTGCTGTTCAGGTTACGAGAGATACCACACAGAAGGCACATTCCTACTGAAAGACTGCAATGTAATCCTTGACGTTCTATTTTTTAAATAACAGGGAAAAGTCACTGACTATAGGTCATATATTAGAACTGAAATGGATGAGTTATGTCTACCCAAATAATTTAGGCCCTTCTTCCTAGAAATAGCAGAAGAGAATTATTTTTGAAATTTTCTTCAATTCAATTAAAACAATTCAATTTATTTTTGAAACATGTATAAAAGGATATCATTGAGCATTGTGCAATTTAATCAGACATCGGTTTTTATTGCATGCTTTTCAAAGACCAAGAAATTTGTTTCATTTTCTTTGAAGAATATGAAATAAAATAATCATATAAAGGTAGCTGGATGGTAATTTTTAACTATTCATGAGTTTATTCCATACACATTTATGAAGTATCTACCAAGCTGAGACATTTTGTAGCAGCAGAGTATTGATAAACCAAAAAATATGTTCAGTGAGGGACTTTCTAGATTCGAAACACCTAAGGGCTAGATTGCCCCATTCCTTTTTCTATACCCCATATTGCCTAATATGATGCCTTACACATTGAAGATATTCAATTTAACATCTGTTGAATAAATGTATTGAGTAATTATTAAAAGCAAATCATTGGTCTATATTTGACTGACATCTCTGCAAGCAGGAGGAAGTGGTAATAGTGAAAGCATAAAGTAGGAAAGTAAAGGTCAAATTCAGAGAACTCTGAAGAATTTTGTAAGGCCGGGGCATACACTCATGGGGGCATTTGAGAAAGGTAAGTGAGGAGAAAAGTGTAGTCAAACTATGGCACCTGAAATGCCATGTGTTGAACTTTTGGTTTTTTCCACAGGCAGTGGGTGAGTTTCCACTGCTGAACTGTTCTGCAAGAAAAAAATCATCATAACATTTAATCCTAAATACTTTGGTTGACAAATGCTCTGTTCTTCAGGCTCCTTTTCAACGGTCCATTACCAGAACAGATATTAGGGAAACTCCCTAACTCCTGCATCCTGATGCCCTCACAGCATCAAGGTTTCAGATTTAGAGTAACAACATGGTCTTGTGCTGTACAGAGAACTTTATCCCTTTATATGTGAGTTTGTAGCAAAGTTTAATTAAATTGCTGATAAGGCAGGAGTGGATATAACCCTCTATTTACATAAAATTACAGAATAAAGATGTGGGTTATCCAAAAACTGAAATCTATATGAAAGGGTTCATAGCTTCTGAAAATAACTTTATTCTCTCTCATGTAATTATTTCTTTGTATCAAACCCAAGTGTCATCAATCAGCAAATAATTATTGAGTACCTGCTATGTGAAAAGCCCCACACAAGCCCCAGTTGGTAATAGAAGCAGAGGCAAATTCTCAAGCTTCTCAAGCTTGGAGTCTAGACTGGCACAAGCATCAGAACAATCTCAATGGATCTACTTTTGATGCCCACTATCAAGAGCGACCTTTGCCTATGCATTGATTATTTTAATAAACGTACCCAAATATCTGAAGCTTAGTGAATAATATAAAATTCAATTTGATCTTCAGAAAATTTAACTCTCTTGTACTCTCTGCCTCAAAATTTATCAGTGATATACAATGATTTCATAATTCACTCAACAAAAATCAATTGAGTATCTATTTTATGTGTTAGGCATTATGCTAGATTATAGAAATTAAAAAAGAAGGTTATAGAAATTAAAAAATCAATTAAAAAGTCCTTATCTTAGTAGTTAAGATACTCACACTCCATCATCTCTCAACATGCAAGCCAGGTTCTGCTCTAGAAGCTTAAGTATTAACTCAAATAATCTTCCTATGAGCCAAGGATGTGGCTACTATTATTAACCTAAGTTTATGGATGAGAAAACAAAAATCTCTCGTATATTTCAAGAACTAGATCAAGCTTTTTCTTTATAGGAAAAGCTGTCTCTGACAATCTTCTATGAGGTCCTTTCCCTTGTCTAAACTCTTGGAGCAGTTATTTGACTCATTCACTGATTCCTTATTATTATGTTCTTGCTTATCTTTCAAATGCAAGGCCACTTCCAACTGAATATAGAGACACTAGATTAGAAAACATATTTGAAGACAATTTCAGAGGTTGAGAAAAAAAGTATTTTAAAGAAGTGGTTTCTTTGCCAAAATTTGTTATTTCTGATAGGTTTTGATGGCTTATGAAGATAATAAGTAGAGCAGAATATCTGACTATGAAACTATCTTAGAAAGTCTGGACATATGGTCACAGCATTTTAGATTTTTGTATTATCAGAAGGCACTCAGGGGCCAGCCCTATGCATAGTGGTTGGGTTCAGTCCACTCTACTTCATCATTCCAGGTTCGCGGGCTCAGATCCCAGGCAGGGACCTATATCACTCCTCAGCCATGCTGAGGTGGTGACCCACATATAAAGTGGAGAAAGATTGCCACAGATGTTAGCTCAGGGTTAATCTTTCCCAAGCAAAAAAAAAAAAAAAAAGGAAGATTGGCAACAGATGTTAGCTCAAGGCTAATCTTGCTCAGCAAAAAATTAAAAGCAAAAGCAAAAACACAAAGCAGTGAGATTGAGAGACAAGAATATGGACAGAGGATATAGTCATAACTGATTCACATGGCTAGTTTGCTCTGGGAAAGTTATTTCAGCATTTGTCAAATGGGAATAATAATAGGTAATTGTAAGAATTATGTGAAAAATGTACATAAGATATCTCTTAGTTTTTCATCACCACCAACTGGACTGTAAGTTGCCTAAGAAAAAGAACATGCCTTATACATATCTTCATATTCCTATTGGGGCTTAAATACTTTGCACAGAGTGTGTGATCAATAAATATATGTGTGTGCATGTGTGTATGAGTTTGTGTGTATGTATGTTTAATGCCACAGAAGATTTAGGTGTCAAAGAAGAAAGCTGATAATTGAAAGAAAAGGCACTTGAGAATGGCTATGCACCTGCCTTCATTTAGAACTCTTAAAGCACAAGAATCACTACTGAAGAGTTAACAATGATTTGAGGATAATTCCATGCCTTTCTACACTTGGGAGGAATAATATGATACCACTTCTGTTCCCAGATCTAAGGACTTCTCTAATTCAGTGTGGTTGCCAATACAATTCACAAAGTAGATATGTATAATCAGTAATTTACTTAACAAATGTAGAAACAGTTATACAGGTAACTTTATTTGTTTTAAAATATTTAAATGTCTATCATGTACACTGTGTAAGGTCCTAGAGATTCAACGGACCCAGGATGTATGATCTTTAGCTTCAAGTGGGTTATGGACCAGTGAGAAACAAACACTGGTCGGAAGTAGGAGAAGAGGGAAAGGAAGGCGTTCATGGATGAGTCCTTCTCTCTTGGCTTGCTCACTGAACTAGAAGATGCTGCCATTCAGCAAAGGGACGTAGGGTTTTGGTGGGAAAGTGAGGTGACCAAGAACTTAGTTTTGAACATTTTAGATCTGAGGTGCTCATTAGACATCCAAGTGGAGATATCAAGTAAATATTTGAACAAATGAGACCAGAATTTGGAGGCCATATAGGGGTTGGGAATAGGTGTGTGAAAGTGATCTGCATAGGATAATATTTGAAGCCCAGTAGTAATTAGAACCTCCTAATCAATTGCTTTATACTAGGAAGAAATGAAAGGAAGACAAGTGAAGAAGCAGAAATATAAACCTGGAAAGATTTTCCCCCCTCATGGCCCTCTCACCAACAAAAAACATAAAATAAGGGAAGAAAGCAGTGACAGCTGTATCTATTGGCAGGCGCCCTGCCGCTCTTTGCTTTCTTGCCAGAATCACTGACTTTCTTTAGAAGCTTAAAAGAAATACTTTTGGGTTTTGTTCTAAAGTTTCTGCTGAAGTAAAACAGATTTTTAAAAAATGCTTCTTGGGTTTTTGAAGATTTAAGGAATATCACTACTGTAGTTTCATTTTCTTAGAATAAAGATGTTAGAAACTCACAGGTTTTAGAATGCAGCAATTTATCCTTCTTTATTTTTGTGATCTAATTTTTTTAATGTACAATATAGGTTTATTATGGCTATTCAAGGACTTTTAGTCTTATTCAATAAAGTATCAGTGTTGAGTTCAATATGTCCATATTTCTAACCTCAAATCTTAAATTATCACTGATATTTTAAGAGATTTTGATCTAGACTGAAAATTAACTCCTTATAAGACTGTGCAGAATGATATAATGATCTCCACAATTCAAGTGAAAAGCAATGTTTTGCAATTAATTAACCAGGAAACTTTAAGCAAAAGGCAATATTTTTACTTGAATTATCTAAGTGGCCATTCTTTATTTATGTTTGACTATATCTGAAATATTTAATAATAATAACCAGGACATTCCTGCTTAATATTTTTGGTATTTTGATAAGTAATTTTTTCCTATCAATAGATATATTATGCTTTCAACCTCATCATGTTTTTGCTTATTGACACTCCAGCTGTTTCCATTTTTGTTTCAGTTTCATTTGTTTTGATTAATATGCCTTAAATTTCTGGGAAGGAGAATTTGTAATGATTTATATTCTGCTCAACTGATCCTCTCTGATTCTGAGCTTTCCAGCAAAAACAAAAAGCACCATGTGTTGCCTTTTATATTTCTTTTAAAATACATTATATAATGAGAGTTTGGCAAATTGTCTCATTGCCAGATCAGCTAGAAAGTTAAATGTTTCAGGTTGTAAATCTCTCGCCCTTGTAGAAGTGAACTTCCATTTAAGAAACTAAGAAGATATGCTTGTTGAATACATTGTGTGACCAAAATCTGATGAGCATTTCTATCAAAGGACGATATCTTAATTAAATCAGGTGTTATGTTACTCCTCATATACACACAGGAGGTTTGTAGATTATTACAGGTACCCATGCTCAGGTCTTCCTGAGATATGCTGACAGTCATGATTGTTTAGTTATGGTTCTGTCATTTTCTATTAGTGTGTCTCCTTCTTTGGGATAGATTCCATCTTGTTTTCTGCAATTAATATTTTTATTTGAATAGGAGTCAGGATCTAAAATAGCCTTTAATAGAAAAAATTCTAACTTGGTTGGGATACGATGTTTTGCTGAGAATGAGAAATAACCCTGCCTCGTCTGAAACACATGCATCATTTTATAAAGCTGAAAAACTCCACTGATGACAACAGTTTTAGAGGTGTGCACAGTTGCATAGATTTCAAACTGCAATAAGCTCATCTACACTGTAGTTATGTCTTTCCTGCCACCTTCTGCTAATTACATATAATCTATACATCCTTCAGCTTCAGACAGGCCCGAAGCAAAGATGCAGCTTCTCAGTGGTAGGTCTTTTTTTAACCTTATCAGCCAGCTGGTTGTTTGGCCTAAAGTAAGCTGAGAAGGAGAATAAACTCTTGAGATATGGCTGTGGTATGAAAACATTTTAGCAAATATTCATGCAAAACTGAAAAGTTAGGGAGGAAGACTCAATATTGTCAAGATGTCAGTTCTTCCCAACTTTATCTATAGATTCAATACAATCCCAATCAAATCCCAGAAAGTTATTTTGCGTTATTTCATGTATTGACAAACAGATTCTAAAGTTTACATGAAGAGGCAAAAGACCCAAAATAGCCAACACAATGTTGAAGGAGAAAAATAAAGTCAGAGGACTGACACTACCTAACTTCAAGAATTACTATAATCAAAACAGAATGGTATTATGAAAGAATAGACAAATAGACCAATGGAACAGAATAGAGGGCCCAGAGATAGAGCCATATAATATTGTCAACTGATCTTTGACAAAGGAGCAAAAGCAAAACAGTGGAACAAAGATAGTCTTTTCAACAAATGGTGCTGGAAAAATTAGAAATCCATGTGCAAAAAAATAAATCTTACACCTTGACAAAAATTAACTAAAATGGATCATAGACCTAAATACAAAATTCAAAATTATAAAGCTCCTAGATAACAACACAGGAGAAAATACAGATGACCTTGGCTATGGTGATGCTGTTTTAGATACAACACCAAAGGCATAATCCATGAAAAAAATAATTGATAGGCTAGACTATTAAAATTTGAAACTCCTGATCTCTGAATGACAATATCCAGAGAATTAGAAGACAAGCCACAGACTGGGAGAAAATATTTGCAAAAGACATATCTGATAAAGGACTAATATCCAAAATATATGAAGAACACTTAAAACTCAACAATAAGAAAACAAGCAACCCAACTCAAAAATGGTCAAAAGCCTGAAGAAACACATCGCCAAAGAAGAAATGGATGGCAAATAAGCATATGGAAACATGTTCAACATCATATGTGATTAGGGAATTGGAAATTAAAACAACAAGAAGATACTACTGCACACCTATCAGAATGGCCCAAATATGAAACACCGATGTCAAACAGCAAATATTGGTGAGGATGTGGAGCAAGAACTCTCATTCACTGCTGGTGGGAATTCAAAACGGTACAGCCACTTTGGAAGACAATCTGGCACTTTCTTACAAAACTAAACACATTCTTAACTGTATGATCCAGCAGTCACACTCTTTGCTATTTACACAAAGGAGTGGAAAATATATGTTCAGGCAAAAAAAACCTGAACAGAGATATTGCAGCTTTTTTCATGGAGGATGTTTAGGGCAACGAAAATACTCTGTATGATGTCGTAATGATAAAATGACAGCTATGTCATTATACATTTGTCTAACTCCATAGAATTTACAACACCAAGAAGAAACCCTAAGGTAAACTGTGGACTTTGCATAATTACAATGTAGGCTTATCCTTGGTAAAAAAAAAAAAAAAAATGTACCATTCTGATGAGTGATGTTGATAATGGGGGAGACTATTCATGCGTGGGGGCAGTGAGTATAAGGGAAATCTCTCTACTTCCCTCTCAATTTTGATGTAAACCTTAAACTTCTCTTAAAAAAATAAAGTCTTTTTTAAAAAAAGATACGGAGGAAACTTAACTGCATATTACTAAAGTAAAGAACTCAATTCAAAGAGGCAATAGACTGTATTAGTCCAACTATATGACATTCTGGAAAAGGCAAAACTATGGCAACAGTAAAAGTATCAGTGGTTTCTAGGGGTTGAGAGGGAGAGAGGGATGAACAAGCAGAACACAGAGAATTTTTAGAGCGGTGAAACTCTTCTGTACGATACTATAACGGGTGATACATGTCATTATAAATTTGTCCAAACCCACAGAATGTATAACACCAAGAGTGAACCTAATGTAAATTATGGACTTTGGATGGTGATGATGTGTCAATGCAACAACTGCAATAAATGAATCACTCTGCTGTGGGATGTTGATGGTGGAGGAGGCCATGCATGAATGGAGGCAGGGGGTATATGGAAACCCTCTGTATGTTCTGCTCAATTTTGCTGTGAAGCTAAAATTGCTTTAAAAAATAAAGCCCATTAAATAGTAATGATAAAAAGATAACAAGAAATAAAATATAACAAGAGGTTACAGAAGTTGAAATTCATACTCAACTTACAAATGACCTTAGGGACAGTCCAGTACATAAATGTTATTCTCAGAATTTACCACTGATATATTTGTATTTGATTTTATTGATAAATTTTTGTACAGTGTTAGGAATTAATATCATATAGGTAGTAGTTCAATAAAAGAAATTACGTATTGGTTGAACACCTAATATGTTTCAGATACTGGACAAGTGCTTCATTATCACAATAACCCATAGGTAACTGTTATTAACCCCAATTAACAAATCAAGAAAATGAGGTTAAGAGCATTTAAACAACTTGCCAATGATAATAAATGATTGTACCTGGATCCTAACATCTTCATCCACAGCACAGTGCTCATCTTCACTCTTCTCATCATTGGCATATATATAATAATTCAACTCTATCAGGATCTCTGTCAAGTTCTTTATGTGAGTTATCTATTGTAATACTCTAATGATACATCGAGATGGATAATATCATTATCTCCATTTTTGTATGAGGGGATAAATTCAGAGAGATTGAGAATATTTTTTATTGTGGTCATATATGTACAACATAATATTTCCCACTTTAACCATTTTTGAAGTGGACAGCTCAGTGGCATTAACTACATTCACATTGTTGTGTAACCATCACCACTATCCAACTCCAGAACTTTTTCATATTCCCAAACTGAAACTAGAATTTTTAAATATTGGAAATATGATCATGGTCCTCCTCCTTCAATGACTGTCCACTAAATTTAAAACATAATAAATTCATCAACATAGGTGACAAGGTTCTGCCTGATCTAGTTCCTGCTTGCCTATCACATACTTTTCACCTGTCTAACTCTTATTCATTTCTCAGGTTGCAACCTAAATGCATTTTCCACAGAGAGGCTGTCTCTGGATCCCCAAGTGAAATCTAGTTTTCCTGTTGCACTTTTCTGGTGCCCTGTGCCTTTCCTCCATAACAAGTACTGCACTTTATGCTTAAACAATTATCAATGTCTGACTCCTCCATTGATCTAGATGCTTCAAAAGGGAAACCTCCAAAAGCTATGATAACACCTATTCCATGGGAAATGCTTAGTAAACATTTTTAAAAATCTCTGAACGTATAAATTAACAAATTCCTTGACAGTTATAACCATTTCACTGACCTAAAAAAATCATAATTACCTAATATTTGCACAACAGCTGAAGGATAAATTGAAGAGACTGAAAAGAGAAGTAATGACATACCACTTGCCCTTTTCCTTTTCTTCAGTCGCATTCTAACTGTACCACCGTGTTTAACTGTCTCAGCAGTTTTGCTTTGTTTTAAACCACACATAACATCCACTATCTTTGTTTTTACCTCTTCACATTATGGTCTAAACTACAGTCAACGAAGGGGCTGTGATTCTAATTACAGGCCTGGCTACTTCTCCTCAACCTTTTAAAGAGTCTCCCTCCTACTATAAATACATTAAGTGGACAGATGGAAACTGAATTTCTTAAGACAGAGGGTTGAACCCTTACAGTGAATAATCTGAGAAGGAACTTTTAAATGCTTTAACTTTTTACAATTCCAATCCAACTACTTTCAAGGGATTTCAAATAACTGGCCCCATGGAGCACACATCAGCTGGCCTGGGCCTGCACCCCACTGGCCTGATATTGTGGGGTGAACAGAGAGGCCATTTGGGAAGTGAAGCTTGTTCTTTGTCGACACGAGAGCCCCTCCTGTGAATGTTTTTTTCTGGATGCTAAATCTAGAAAGGTGACTTCTTTCCTCTGCTGCGTCTCTCACATTGCTCAGCCTTGTTTTGTTTGAGGAGAACCACCTACCCTGTTAAACTCTTATTCTCTTTATTGAAGTGATAAAGTGCTTTCACAGTGGCTCTACTGAACCCTGAGAAAATCCTGCTGCCTTCCCTGCTCATCAGGCAATTTTATTTGAGAAAATACTTTCTATCTTTTCCCCCTGTCTCAGCAATAGAAATGTGAAGAGAATACTTGCTGGCAAAAGAAAAAACAAACACATCCAAGTCTATTTGTTTGCTTTTTATTTGTTAACCACATTTCCTTCAATACCTAATTGAGTCTAAAATAAATAACCACGAACTAAGATTGCAAACCATACCTCAACTTATTCCTGTATTCCTTGGAAGCCATAGGTGACCAGTCTGTGATTACAGACTTCAATTATATTTTCAATATTATCTTCTAACACTCATATATTGCTTTTTAAAACTTATATTAATGTATCTATAAAGAGTCCTTTTTTAAATGTGTAGGTTATTTTAATATATTTCTATGGAAAATTAGTAACTGATTTTTGAGAAATTTTCAAATATATATATATAAGGAAACTGATAACACTGTCATAGTTGCTTTCAAATTTTAAAAAGTTTGTAATAGAGAATAAGAACATTTAAATAATCACAAAGTAAAATGAACCAGGATGTAAATAAGGCTATATTTATTATTATAACTTAGCATTAATGGTTCTTAAACTTGTATGGTCATAAACTCTTTTGATAACCTAATGGAAGCTATATACCAGCTCTCCTAAATAACGCAAACCTACCCACAGCATTTGATAGATTGATACCGTGTTAAGATCATGGGACTAGATTCAAAGTTCTGTGAGGACAGGGCCCATGGCTGTGCTATCTGTTGGTTTATGCCAAGCGCTTTCCACAGTACCCAAAACATGGAAAACACCCAATGAATGTTTGTTAAACATAAATTTTGTGCTTCTCTGGAAGCCTAGGCAAATACAATTCAAAATGAAGTGAAAATCAGATTTCAAATAATTAGAGAAGAGGAGGCAAAACTGTTATTTACATACAGCATGATTATATACCAGAATAGAAAACAAAACAGATTTAAATGAAATACTAGCATTCAGAGAGTTCAGTAAAGTGGCTAAGCAGAAGCTAAATACAAACCAATGTTTTTTGTGTGTGTAGTAACAATAACTATTTAGAAGTGAGAAAAATAAAGCCCCTATTTGCAATATTAAGAAACACATACTTAGCTACTTAGTAATACTCTTAATAAATACTGTGAAAAATGAAAAAGCTATAAATATTTACTGATAGATCAAAAAGAAGCATTGAAAAATTGGATAAATATACAACTTTCCCTGATAAGAAGACTCAATGTTATTAACTTTTTCCAAAATAACGTACTTTCAATCTAAATACAGTGGGATCTCTCTGAACTTCACAGAATAAATCTTAATTTCATTAGAGAATAAAAATGGATGAAAAGGATATTAAGAACATTTTGAAACAAATAATAGCTAATGCTAGTATCGCACTTACCACTAACCACTTTAAATATATTTAATCCTCGTTTAATCCTCACAGTAAATCTCTGAGGTAAATGCTATAAATATCTCAGTTTTACAGATAGAGAAATTAAAACACAAAGACGTGAAGCCATTTACCCAAGGTCACGACAGTTAATTAGTTTGGATATTGGGATTCACACCCAGGCAGTCCAGCACTAGAGTCCATGTGCTTAAATACTGTGCCAAATTGTTTCCTAAGGCTAACAAAATGAGAAAAACCCCAGCAGATAGAAAATCATAATATAAAGCTCCACAAATAGAAGTATGATGCTCTTCTAGGAATAAACAGATACAATCGTAGGTTCCTGAGCACTCACTATATGCCAAGTACCTTAGATATATTATGTCATTCACCCCTCACAATAATCCTGTGATATAGACGCGTTCTTTGTGTTCATTTTAGAGATGACATAACTGAGACGCATAGGTTAGGCAATTTGCCCAAGATGGTGGTGCTAGTAAGTAAGGGAACTGAGATTTGAACCCAGGCTTACATTTATACAGCTTACATTCTCCATTTGAAAAGTGCTAACAGATGAAGATATGAAATACAATTTAATAAAGGGTACTGAGGCAATTAGATAGCTAGTTGGAAAATCAATAAATATTATAATCTCACTTCATACATTAACATAAACTCAGATGAATTAAAGGTTGAAATGTAAAAATTAAATCCACTCAAAAAAACCTAACAGAAAAAGGAAATACATATACCAATCCCTGAACAGAAAAAAAACACAAAGGAGAATTTTTAAAGTGCTAAAACTTATGAACAAATTTAAAAGTCAAAATATAAACTGGGAAAAGCTTCAAAAAGATTACAGACACAGCTATAAGGAGCTCACAGCAACAGATGTGAAAAATATTAAGATCACAATAGATAAACGGATGAGGGACATGATTAGATACTTACATGAAAGAAAAATGTGAATAACTAACAAGTGAATCAAAAATACAAATTTTTTAAAATGTGAGATATTTTATTTGATCAAATTTGCACAGAATTAAAACTAATAATACTCAACGTTAGTATGGAGGAAGTGATTGATATTTTCCTATATTGTTACAAGAAGTAGTAACTGAAATAATTTTTGGAGAAAATAGTTTAGTAATATGCATTAAGAGTTTTAAAAGAGTTTTGATACAGTGATTTCCCATAGAGAAATCTATTCTAATAAAATAATTGAAGTTATTTACCTTATAATAGAGCAATGTGATGAAATATTAGGGAAGCCTTTAAATTATGCTTCATAATCAGATTCAGAATCAGAACAGAATATAATACCATGTGAAAAAGCAGGACTACATATTATAGAGTATGACCTGAAAAACACAAGGTATACAAAAGATTCTCAATCAAATAGAAGGCAGGAAAGGATAAAAAAGGAAGTCAGTAAGAAAAATAAAATAATATTTTAAAAATACATAAAGGTACATAAATTACAATAAACATAAATGGATTAAAGTAATCTTTCTGCTAGAAGGCAGGGACTCTCAGAACATACTTTACAAAAAAAACCAAACCTTTAAAAATCCTTAGCTAGAATTCCTGGGTATTTAGAAGAAATAAAATATGAAAGAATAACACCAAAATATGGTTATTGCTGTCTGGTGGCATTTTGGGTGTCTTTATTATCTTCTTTAAATTTCCTATGTATCCAAATTTTCCTGTGATGAAGGATATATTACTTTAATAGTCATTAAATTATATTAAAGTAAAAATGAAGATAAGTTTACTATTGTGTTTATGTGTATTTCTTTTAAGAGTGATTATTTGGCAAAATATCATTATATGCTCACAATATTATCCTTACACAAATAAAAAACAGAATACATGGAGGTTTCGGGCAACACAAATAAACCAAAAATATTTCCAAAATGAAGCTATTTAAGTGAATCTATAACAGATATCCTTTGGATACAGCTTTACCAGATTATTTTTCTACTTTTTAAAGCAGAACAAGCTACTAATACACTTTTTTGTTACCAGATAGAAGACTGCTCTGTAGGGGATTTCATCCTGAAAGTGTGTTTCCTAGCAACACTCTTAAAGTCAGAGTGTCTTTTTTGTATCAATCGCTCACATCTGTGGAGAATGCTTAAAAACATCTCTTTCATCCTGTGAGTAAACAATGTGAATTAGGCTAGCAAGCAGCTGCAAAGGGAGAAAAGGAATATCAATTCTATAATCACTAGAATTCTCTCATTCACTTTGAAATACAATAATTGTGCTTTAAGGTTAGGAGAACATATTTGCATTTTTTCAGTCATAGTTTTATGATTTCAGTAACACTTTTAATTGTCAAGGATTTGGACTGAACAAAAGCAGACACCATAACAATATCATCCTTATTTTCTCAAGACCAGAAATAGTTAGCAACTGATTCTAAAGAATACATTTAACTTAAAAAAGCAGCCTTCTCATTAGATCAGTCATTCCCTACCTTGAATGCAAATTAGAAGTACCTAGGAATATTTTAAAAGATACTCCTGCCCTGGTTCAAGACCTTGTCTGGAGTGAGGCTTGATTAAAAGCTCCCCAGGTGACAGTAACATACAGCCTGAACTGACAGCCACTGTGTCGTTATAGTGTTCTCAGCACCAGTCTTTGTTTCCCTAACACTGTGCAAGGCATGTACTAAGTGATGAATAAAGTTTCAGGAATAAATTAATGAAAGATGATCCTCTGGTATATCTTAAACAACAAATTTATACAAAGATTTGCTACAATGAGTCAAATGTAAAGTTCAAATAATGAAACCATAAAGAGCTCAAAATGAAGTCAATGCTTCATGTGTTAAAAGCAAGTGAGAAATGAAGAAATAGTTTTAAAATGTCTTTATTTTAATGTAAACTATTTTATTTATACTAAATATGGGATACGTTAAATTCAAGGCATTTTAAAAGGAGATTACATGTGTTGATATTTATACATTTAGAAGGGTGTGTATGCCACATGGGCTTATTGAAGTTGGAATACTATTTTGAGCTCTAATAAACAATTAAGTGTGGCACAGATCCTAAAAGGTGAGCAACAGGAAGAAGAGGTCTAGATAAGATTGTTTCCTCTGAAAAGACTATACGGTCCTAGAGGAGAGAAGAAGATCTGGAAAAAATAGTACTTATATTACCCAGTTTTCTGTATTGCACATTCCAGACAGTCTATAGAGAACTTTCTGGAAGAGCAAATGGGAAACTAAAAATCATCTGGGACACTATACCATTTACTTTCACTCTTCACAGCCTTAGAATTGTCTGCTTTTATTGTTGTTAATGACACCTTTCTGCTTGTAAGTAACAGTCTTTGGATCAAACTAAGAAAAGGTACAAATATACTGATGAGGTTTATTTAACTCATGTGTCTAAATAATCAGAATGAATCACTAATAATGTTTAAAGTATTTCAAAATGCTTGTTAATTCAACTTGTCCTCTCTATATCTGTATGCCTATTTTCTTGATACTTACTAGGTCCTTTTGTTGCCTCATCCAATCGTAATCAAGGTTCACTCTTGGAAAACTGAGAAATGACTCAAGTTTATCTTAGGTTATTCTTGTTCCACTTCCATGTATTTTTCCTATCCCTATGCCTCTTTCTCTCACCTCCTGATGCCCATTGTGACAAAGCTCCATCCTTCCATCCTCCCTTACCCCCAAAAAACTGTTTTCTGATCATTCACAGTAAGCTATAAATGATATAAAAATCACTCACATATCCAAAAACAAATCACACTTTGCAAAGGGGAGAAAATGGCCTAGACTGAATATATAGGAAGCAAGCCAATTTCTTCTCCAACTACAAATGCCTGATACGCAAAATTAGTTTGATCCAATTTTACTTTCTAATCAGACTTCATTAACCAAAACTCAAACTAGGAAAAATTTGGACCAAATGGTAAACACTAAACACCTACTCAAGATCCACATGACTGAATGTGATAGCCTTTTACACACAGTGTTACTGAACTAGCAGCTGTGAAACTCTTATGTTATCTGTTATTTATTTCTTGATTACTTTTAGGAAGTAATGAAACATTTTTGTAATCCGTGGCTATAGCTATGGTTCACGAAATAGAGGTCCCATGGGGAGCTTTAAATTTTTGGAGTGAATGCCAACCATATTATTTCTCAGACCTAAATACTTATTAAATAGATCTCTTAGGTATTTATTTTGGTGTAGAGGTGCCATGCAAAAAATGACCCAGATATTAAGGGTGCTGAACTTTGAAAACCTTTGGGAACCTCTGGGCCATAGTATAACTCCAAATCATATGTAGCTATGAAAATACCTAATATTAGAATGGCTAATGGATCACAAAGCTAATCATCTTCATCATCGCCAATAACTCATCAATCACCAAGTTCTACCAAGTCATCTTTGAAAACGTTTGCACATTGATAGCACCCTTTCCATTCTATTTTATATAGCTCAATTTATACAATTTATAACAATAGAATTTGGTCCTCCGTCTCCAGGCTTTCTTTTTTCCAATCCATTCTATTAGAAATACTATTATCAGACAACACCCTAGAGTAAACATTTGGGTTGATTTTGGCAGCAAAAATCCACATTGCATTCTCTCTTTTCCTCTCTCTCTCTCTCTATTGGACAAAAAATTTCCTCTGGGAAACAACCCTTCCTCAATTCTCACTTATGTGGATGTGGGAGACGGTATACAGTTTCTATGCATGACTAGTCATAATATTGAATTATTGAATTATTTTATTCACAAGAAGTAGGTTTCTTGGATAGGCTTGTGATCCACGCCTGGTAAATCTGTATAATTCCATCCTTTCAGCCACAAGGATTGGCTCAGAGATGAGTTTGTGACTCTAGAAGTTTCAAGCATAAAATATAGTAACCTTATTCAGGAATTAACAGAAATTTCTCTCTCTTTTCTGCTGGACTTAATCCTAGGAGGATGAGAGCCTAAAACTGAAGGAAAGTACCATATGGAGCCTGAGAATGAAATCAGAGTCAAGAGAAGGCTAAAAGCCAATTCCTTATTAAATCATCTGTGCCCCAGGATGTTCCTGAGGCCCTAGTTACCTCTGAACTTTTCAGTGTGATGTACCAGATAAACCCCTTCCTTCTTCAGTCAGCTGTTGTTGGGTTCTCTGACACTTATTGTCAAAGGAGGAGTGATGCACAATCTTTCACTATGTCATTTATTTGCTTAAGGGTAAATCTTGTTTTGCCCAAAGCACCAATTGCAAATATCCTAGCTAGTGATTAAAAATCTGACTTTTTCAGAAAATTCACCCACTACTATACCCTGGAAACTTAATGGCTTTGCTTTACTCAATAAATCTATTTGCATGTACTTATCCAGGAAAGAATGCTCCTACCTCCTCTTCAAATCCACCTCCCCATAAAAACTCAGCAAAAGGGAAAGCTCCTCTAAAAGCCTTTTAAATCACAGAACTCACAAGGCTCTTTTAACCTCTAAAATCTAGTTGACTCTAGATTTCTTGATATTCAACAAATAATTGTTGAATGAATGAATATACTCTTAGTATGTGTCAGCTATATGCCTTTTATTTATTGTTATTCTGCCATATTTCTCCACTGCATAATATTTACTTTATATATGAATATTTATCATCCCAAGTAAATTTGCTCCTAAGGAGAACACTGTATTACACTTCTTTGTATTCCTTCTAGCAATCAGCAGCAAACTCCCTGGAGCATAGGTATTACTACAGATATTTTTACATTCTGTATTCAGTTTATCTGATGATAATGTTATGTATTTTCATGCAGCATACAATTATCACTAAGAATTTCTTGCTTCTAAAGAGTTAACTATTTTTTTCTTTTTCTTGTTAAAAATCTATAAAGGCCCAACAGATGAACAAGCTATGCAAAAAAGTTGTACTCAAGGTAAAAGTCACAATATATGTAGGATTGATTGTAAGGAAAAATGTATGTGCCTCTATGCCCCTCTTCTCTTCTCTAAGTACAGAGGACCATATTTTCCTCCCATACATAAGAAGTCAAGGAAAAGATTGAGGGAATATTCTTACCCCAGCCTGCAGTTAGTTTCTCTAATTTCCTTCCTTGCTTCCTTACACATATGTCCCATTATTTTGTGGTGGTAATACCAGTCCCTTCCTCACTTCTAATCTTTTCACTTCTTTCCTGATTTTTTCCCACTTGTTCCTAATCTCTGACATTTGACTCATTTTGCATAACATCTAGGGAAAGGAGAGAGAAGAGAACTGAGTGCAGCACAAAATGTTTCAATTTATTTCTCTTCCTGGAAATCCCACATCTGGCATTTCCTTGAGCAGCAAGTTCTTTGGTTTTTTTCCCTCAGAATTTTTTATTAAATTAAAGAATTCCAAATAAGATATACCAGAGAAATGGATTTTTGTTTATTGTAGAAGCAATAGGAAAATCTCTTGGAGAAGCAGTAAATAAAATGTTATTCTTCCAAAAGAGATGCTGATGAATGTTCTATAAGAAAAGGGAAAAATGTGCTGAGTATAATATTTGATAAATGATTTAATATATGTAATTAAGGTCATAATAATGTTTCAAAATCTCAACCTGAAAAACCATGACATTGATTTAGTTCCTGCACATGAGCCCGCTCCAGAGCACAGCTTAGTTATTAATCAATCTCTGAATAAACCAAGGCTGGAGATCTGACCTCACTGTCCTTCAGACTCCCCAGTCACGTTGATTTTATTTTCATAATATTATTAATTTTAGATGGAGGACAAAAAATTAATCCAAAAGATCTCATAGCAGGCTAAATGGTGTGAACAAATCTCATTAACAAATAGAAAGAACATTAGGCATGTCAGCCTCATGAAGGCTAAGAGGATCTCTTCCTTTGAAAAGAAATATATTTTAATATGTTTAGGCTTTTTACTTTGATTCTTTCAGGAAAAGAAATTCTAGAGTGAAAACCAATGTTCTATTAAAATCAATGAAATTTTTAAAACATGCGGCAAGATGGTGTGGGTGCACGAGTCTGTTTAATTGAACACACCATTTTGGGTATTAACCTAAAGCAGTTCCAAAATGCACTGTGGCAATCACAAGGAAACTCAAGGAATAAACTTTTGACTTATATGTGGCAAATATTGACTAAAGAAATATTCTTGACCTTCTCTGAGCCCAAAGCAGGAGAATTAAATGTTAAGCTAGCTATAATGTAACACTGGCAGACGATGAGGATTGTTGATGGGAAAACGGGCCAAATTGTTCAGATAAGCAGGTCACAAAACAAGAAAGTTCCCATTCACAATTATTCTGGTGAAATTCAGTTCTTAACACAACTAAAACCAAGTGATTAACTGCGATAGAAAATGAAGACACACTTGAAATGTTAGATTTTAAGAATTATATACAGACAAACAGTTCAATCTTATGGAGGCTAAATTTTAGAGAAAAATAGTGCACAGAGGCAAACGTGTTGGATTTATCAGTTCCTTTTACATAAGTGTATTAAATTCATGAAAATGATATCATAAAGCACTTGTATCCGAGTTTTGTTAAAAGGAGAAAATAACATGTGTCCTACAGATAAACAATCATGCTTCTGTCTTGAGGAAGCAGAGAAATCTCTGGTTGCAGCAGGTGACAAAAAGAAAAGCTAATAACTAAGATATGTTCAGTACATATATTTAATAGAAAATGCTTTGGTATAGAAATAGATATTACAATATTTTAATAATTACAATGGATTTTTTTATTTCTGTGATAATTTAATTATATTCCCTTTATAGACCATTATGTTGTATTTTTGTTGGCTCTAGTATTCTAAAAATATTTGAGGATAAAAGTGGCCATATTGTTAGTTTCATAAAATTTCTAGTAGAGAAGACACATGCTTCTAGGATATGGATATTATTTAATGCCTGTCAATTAGTTTTTCCATGAGATTCCATAATGTTTAAATGTAACTTTATATCCAGGTTACTCCAAAAAGTGTTGGGCATATTTTTCTTCAAAGCATTCCTATTACTTTAATTTCAAGTCAATGAACATATCATTAGAAAAATACGCTTCTCTTAATTTGGTTCTAGGAGAGTACAAAAGGGCTTAAGCATTGGGATTTCTTTTTTTTTTTTTCCTCTTATAAGTTATATCTAGGAAACAAAGCTAGTAAAATGGATGCATACTGATACTAATTTCCTAATAAATTTGCAGGAGGACTGTAGATTGGAAAACCTTATTTTTTAACAAATAATGTTAGCAATATTTAACCTGTGGTTGTCTTGTGTTTTCCAAGGTCTTAGAAACAATATTTACACTCAAAATTAAAAATAAAAGATTGGTGATAAAAATCATCATTAGAGTAAAAAAAATTAATTTTACCCTGAGATTGATACTGACTTTTACCTTCAAGTGTGATCAAAGAGAGAAGCATTAGTAAGTTAACATAATTGGATTGATACTGACTTTTACCTTCAAGTGTGATCAAAGAGAGAAGCATTAGTAAGTTAACATAATTGCTTTAAAAGTCAAGAATAAGTTGGGATGTCTGCTTCTACTCCTTCCATGCAACATTACACTTGAGTCTTGGACCGTAAGTTCAGAAAAATAAATAAAAGACAGAGAACTAGAAAGGAGGAAATAAAACCATCATTATTAATAGACAATATGATTGTCTACACAGAAAATCTGAAAAAAAATTACATCTTACTAATAATAGTACAGCAATTTTCTTCATATAAGATCAATTCTAAAAATCAATTGCGGCCCTATAAACAAACAGTGAACTGTTAAAATGCAATTAAAAAATAATATGTACATTAGCAATAAAACAGACACAAGAAAAAATTTCACAAAAATAGTGGGAAACCTTTCTGGAGAAAATTGCAAAACTTTTTATTAAAAGACTTTGAAGAAGAGCTAATCCAATGAGGAAATATTATTAAATGTTCAAGGATGGGAAAACAATATATCAAAGATTTCAATCTGTTCCCCAATTAACCTATAAATTCAATATAATTCCTGTCAAAATACTAGCAGTGTTTAGTAGGGAATTAAGTAAAATGATTTACAAATTTATATTGAAGAGCAAATAGCCAAGAATAGTCAATATGATTTTCAAAAAGAAATAGGTGGGGTCCTCCAACAGATCCATGATTTATCTAATGTTATAATAATTATGATAGTATAGTAATAATGCCAAGGTGGAATAATAAACGAGTGGAATGAAATAAAAAGTCCAGAAACAGAACCACAATACGAGACCTGATAAATGATAGAAATATCCCCATAACTAGTGGGAGAAGGATGGATCATTCAATAATCAGGGGCTGAGACAGTTGATGATCCAATTCATGATGACCCTACCCTCACATTAACTTCAAAATTAATAAAGAAAACAAATTTGAAGGACAAAACTTCAAAACTTTTAGAAAAAAATAGAATTATATTTAAGACATCACATTGGGAAAGAACTTATTTCACAAATAAAAGCACAAATCACAATGAAAAGGGTTTATAAATTGACTATATTTCCAAAAAAAATCTAACCAAAAATATCATCTGTTCATTAAAAGACATCATAATCAATGTAAAAAATCAAGCCACAGCTCAGGGAAACCTATTTGCAATTCATATAACTAACAAAAGCTTAATGTCAAGAATATATTGAAAAAGGCACATTAATCAATAAAGAAAAAGAAAAAAAAAAAAATAGAAAAGTAGGCAGAGATTTTGACCAACCAATATAGAGAAGACGAAAACTGCAAAGTCAATAAATGTAAAGAAAGATGCTTAATCACACAAGTTATTTGTGATGCAAAACAAAATCATAACAAAATGTCATTAAACACGCATCAATTTGGAAACATTTTAAGACTTTGAAAATACCAAGTGATGGAGAGGAAGGAGAAACAGATTCACTTATAAGATTATAAATGGTCACTTTCATGTTGGAAGCCAGTTTGCCAAAATCTAGTAAAGGTGAAAATACATATGCCCTATGTCCTAGAAATGCCACTCCTAGGCATAAACCCTAACACTGTGATACTCAAATTATGAGGAGCTTTAAAAATACTCACATCAGGGTCATTTGGAAGTTAAAATACTAAACATGTAATTAACGTATGACCCAGCAATCACATTCCCAGGCATTTATCCAAGAGAAATGCAAAGATATGTTCAAATAAAAATTTATAAATGAATATTCATATCAGTTTTATATGCAATAGCCAAAAAACTGGAAACAATTGAGATGTCCTTCAACATGTGAATGGTTAAACAAAATGTGGTACATCCATACTGTGGAATACCACTAGCAATAAAAAGGAACAAACTACACATGCAAAAACCTGGATGAATCTTCAGAGAATTATGCTAAGTGAAAAAGGCTCAAAAGGTTACATACCACATAATTCCATTTACATAATATTCATGAAATGAAAAAAAATATTGAAATGGAGAACAAATTAGTGGTTACCAGGGTTTAAAAAGGGGATTGGTGGAAGGGAAATAGAAGTGGCTATAAAAGGGCAATAGGATGGATCCTTGTGGTGACAGAAATGTTCTGTATCTTCACTGTATTAATGTGAATCCTGGTTGTGATATTGTACTATGGTTTTGCAAGATTTTATCACTGAGAGAAACCAGGTAAATCGTACATGGGATTGCTCTGTATTATTTTGCACAACTGCATGTAAATTTACAATAACCTTAAAATGAGAAATTTTATTAAAGATAAGATTTAATTTTTGTACAGACCCTATCCCCAGAGATTTTGAGTCAATTGGTCTGGAGAGAGGATTGGACAAATGTCAATTTTTTTTTTTTTCAGGGAAGGATTTGCCTGAGCTCACATCTCTTGCCAATCTTCCTCTTTTTTTTTCTCCCCAAAGCCCCAGTGCATAGTTGCATATCCTAGTTGTAAGTCCTTCTAGTTCTTCTACGTGAGCAGCTGCCACAGCATGGCTACTGACAGATGGGTGGTGTGGTTCCGTGATGGGGAAGTGAACCCAGGCCTCCAAAGTGGTAAGAACGCCAGACTTTAACCACTAGGCCATCGGGCCCGGCTTGGCATGTCATTTTTAAGTAGATGATTCTGATGTGCAGATACGACTGAGAACGAGTCCTAGAGCCACTCTCACATGTGTACCCAAGGAGACGTGTGGTTACAAGAACTGACTCTTCAGCCTGATGATCTCACATTACCCCGTTTGCAGCTTTTAGAGAAATTTTTATGGCTATTGTACCTTAGGAAGTCTGAGTTTTTATTCTAATTCTTAGTCATATGGGTCCCCACTCAACTTGAACCTCTGCCCCCATCTCTCATAGCATTATCCAACTATACAGTGACTCCCAACATATAGAATGTGCCCCATGAAAGTACCAGAGATAATGGCAATAGATCCAAGAATCAACATGAATATCAAGCTTTACCATGGACTAAATAAATAAAATCCAAACTTCTTTGATATAGGGTGCCTTCAACTTTTCTTCATACTGCTAACGAACTTATGTCACTGTTTTTCTCTCACCTGTGCACTCACTTCTAATGAAAATATAATGATTTATGTTCCATTCTCCAGAAATTTTGTGGGGATACTGACTAGTATAATAAACTCATCTGCGCTCTTGTGATAACAGATCATAATGCCTTCAATGGCTACTATTTCCAATTGGCATCTTAAAATTTGAACAGGAGTTTTCAAGACAAAATGACTTAACTAGGAGCACTGGCCCAATGAATGCTCAATAGGAATATAGCTGAAGATATATGGGAGGCACAATAACCTGAAACAAAGACTATATTAAGTAAACAACTGCCTCTTGCTCTGCCATGGCTTATAAACCGTTTAGGTCAGATATGACTAAAATCATATGGATAGATCCCATAGTACCCAGCATAGTGCTTTACACAGAGATACTTGTGGAATAAACTAATAGGACAAATTATAAACAGCCAATGACATAATTTAATGGGGATAAATTACTTTATGATTCACTTAATAAATACTTTTTGAGTGCTCACTATTAACAATAACAAACATTCACTATGATCCAAGTATTCCACATAGCTGACTGACTTAATCCTCACAGCAAGTGAAGGAGAAAGTGGGTATCCCTTAGAAGATATTAATACTGAAGATAGAGTGGGTAACGAACAAACAGAAAGTTTAATCTATCAAATAATACAAACCAGAGGAAAATCTAAAATTTTTACCAGTAAAATTACATGAATATATTTATAATTTTATTGACATTTCTGAATTTGATAAATTAAAAATATCCTACCTAAAGTAAGTACATGTTCCACGTAGTTGGTTACACAATCCTCAGATTCTGCAGTTTTCACTTACATAACATTCACATTCTCTCTAAATTATACTCTGATATATTTTAGAAGTTATATTTAAGCTACTAATTTTTTTTAAATGCAGATCAATTTTTGGCTACTTGAACACTCTTGTCTATTAATGGGATGAATTAAAATAACAGATTTCTCAATATTTATTTATTCTTTCTAATTTTAAGAAATGAATTTGAATTAGATATGGTTAGAAATGTTCCACATATTTTGTTTTGGTGGACTGATATGTGGAAATATCACCATGTGCATTGACATATTTCAGTGATGCAAAGAATAGAAAATATTGGAATAGTTGAATTACTTGAAAATATTCTAGATGGATGGTGTCTTAGTTTATTTGAGCTGCTACAGCAGAATACCATAGACGAGGTGGCTTATAAACAACAATAATTTATTTTTCACAATTCTGGAGGCCGGGAAATCCAAGATCAAGGCTCTGGCAGATTTAGTGTCTAGTGAAGGACCACTTCCTAGTTCACAGATGGTGGTCTTTTTGCTGTGTCCTCACGTGGTGGAAGGAGAAAAGGAGCTTTCTGGGGCCTCTTTCATAAGGTCACTAATCCCATTTATGAGGGTTCTGTCATCAAAACCTAATCACGTCCCAAAGGCCCCACCTCCAAATACTATCACATGGGGAATTAGATTTCAAAATATGAATTTTGAGGGGACACAGATATTCAGTCTACAGCAGACAGCCTGTCACATTTAAGAGGGGAATGAAAACGTTTTTAAAAAATACCTTAACTTCTCCATACATAACTTACACAAAGGAAGTACAATTTTCCAATTGATCTTTTCATGGTTCAGCATGTCAATTGCAGTTCCTAAAGCCTACGACTCACAATAGCATGGTTTCAAAAACATTTACTTCAGTAGGCACCCTTGCATAATCAGGGGCCTCCAAGTAAGCGTTACTGCGAGAGGAAGTTGGAGTACATAACTTTTAAATTTCTTTCAAATGACGCTAATAGAAATAGATACACTCTGCAATCCTGTTTAACAAAATGGATCATAAACTTTCACTTCTGTTACAAATTACAAATGACTGTCTCAATTAAAATCTTAATGGCTTCTGTATATAAAAATATCTGTATTCTAATGACCACCTAGTTTTAATAAATAAAAAATTTCCATGAGGATGATTATTTTGATTTATGGAAGGAAAATCTTATGTACGTGGAGAAAGGAATTACATTAGAAATAAAAACGAACAAATGAAACAGGAGCCATCATTTCAAGAAAGAATAGAATCTAAAATATCTTAGTAAGTAGTGACTTTTGATTAATGAAACTTTTAATTTCTCAAAGCAAATCATTTTTCCAGTAATTTTTTAAAAGGTCAAAGCCACAAATTACAACAGATCCCATAAGTAATGTCCAAAGCTAAAATGTAATCCAAAGGTGTTTCCATCTATACTAAAACAAATATAAAAGTACCACCAAAGATATCACCGAAAAACTTATAACAAACAATAATTAATAACAAATAAATAAACAAATGAATCCCAAAAGACCAGATCTATTCTTCTCTTCCATTACATAAAGGAACCAGTGTTGGTCCATTTATATTGTTAAATATTTAACAAAGTAAAAAGCAAAACATTTAAATTAGAAGCAAATAATTCTGAGTAAGCTGATCTTAAATACTGGACCTCTACTAACTAATCTTTTTAAAAACACATATATTTCTATATGCTCTAATCAAGGTGACTAGGGAAATTCACTTAAGGTTTATAGGGTAATTAGAGCATGCAGCTACAATTAAGTACAGGTAATTTATAACTGCACAGTCAAGAATTTGATCTATTCAGGAGTAACTAAAATTTAACTTAATTTCTTGTTTTTAAATATGATTATGTCACAATTATTTTCAGTCTGGAAGGCCATAATCCCTTCTCTGCCTTGTAAGACAAGATTCTGGTGTTACTTCCTTTGACTGTGAAAATTGAAATTTGAATTTCTCTGACTGCCCAAGGTAGAGTTAAACAATGTCTCTCCTTGTATTTCTCTAGCATTTTGGATAATAATATACACATGACACTGCTTTCTGATTATTTACATACCTGTCTCCAATATGTCTTATCGTTGTTTTCCAAATGCTTCTACTGTTCTAAGCATAACATATGTGCTGAACAAATATTTGTTGAATAAAAGCACTAATTAACGAATAGATTAGAAAGTCAGCACTGTGCCTGACAGGGCCAGGATGTGACAGAAGGCTTTGGCAAAATTTTAAGTCCATATTGACTTTATGATGGATAAGATGTTGTAATAATTGGCAGAGACTCCAAGTGTCAGCTTTTTGCTCTTCTCTTCTGCACTTATAAGGTTGGAACCTTATGACTGCTTCTGGCCAGGGAATGGGACAGAAATGGCATAAGGCATTTTTTTAAGCCTGGTCCTTAAAATTCTCCAACCATCTCATTCCCTAATATAGTGGCCTTGGAGGCTACACATTCCAAATGGCAAAGTCACAGCTGTGATGTGAAGAAGGAAGCCTTTCAGGTTGAAACACATGTTTGCATTGTTTATAACTAGAGCATAGTTTAGCATATCTGACTAATTAACAAATTAGTAACTTGAAGAGGAGGGCTGCTACCAATTGAAAACAAATCCTAAAATGTGAGACAAGAGTATAATGGTCAGATTGTCGGCAGTGTGGAAGCTAATATTAGATACAGAAAGACTTTGATTCATGGTCAGCAGTGGCAAACTTTAGTAAAGATGTTTCTTACAGAATCCTGGGAAGCAGATCATATGTGTACTGACCTAGTATCTCTAGGGGAAGAGGTTAAAAAGTCTTATAGTGAGTGTTGATTATCATTGGTTGTGTGTGGCTAAGTTTTAGCCAAAACAAATTGGCTTAGGAAAGAATTGGCCAATTTTCAAGAGGAATATAAGGGAATAGAGTAAGTCCAGAAACACATGGTATTTCAGGGTTGAAAAAGACAAACACTCCTAGATACCAAACAATATGAAAAACGAATAAAATAGATTTTAATTGACAAAAGCCCAGGAAAACTTCTCAGTTAAATAAAGTGACTAGAGAAAAGTTTGATTAAGGGTGTGGCCTTCCCATCAATTCTGTCAGATACCATTGGAGGCTGCCATGGTGTTGACAGGGAGATGAAAGAGGTGTCATGACAAAGGAAAAAATAAATCAGATTTCAGGACTACACATAGAAAAGATTTTGAGTGTGTTTACTATAGAACATGGACAAACCAGAAATGAAACATCAGGTCTTTGTAGACAAGTGATCTTTGTATGTCTTCAAGCCTTCCACTTTCTAAATGGTATATGTGATTATACTTTTCCTGCCCGTGCCCCACCACTTTACGTCAGGTGCATATATTGACGTAGAGTGGAGCGAAAGATCTTACCTTTTCATTTTTTAGATCACTAGACCAAGCAGGTGCATATCTTGACCTGAGAGCTCCTGGATTTTGAACAAGATGCAGTGATTTTAGGTTGAACCTCTTAAAGAGGAGGGTGACAGGCATTGTGTATATGGAAAAGGGGGCAAAAGGATATTTGGTGATTGGAAGATTGGACTGTGGCAGAGATTATTGGCCCTCACAAATAACACAGTGCTTCTTTACATTTCCCAGCCCCTTTTGCAGTTAAGTTTGGGTCACACATCCAGATTCTGGGATTTGAGATTGGGGCAGATGTGATGTATGCAATTCTGGGTTTGGCCCCTAAAAAAATTCTGCACAGAAATGGTTTTCACAGAATATGCTAGCCAAGTCACTAAAAAAAATATATATAAACAAAAGGCCAAAGAAAGCCAAACTACAATAATAGCAAACCCCCGGTAGGGGGAATTGGTATCCAGTTACTACAATATTATTACCTAAAATGTCAGTTCTCAACAACAACTTGTGAGTTATGAAAAGAAATTAAGTGTGACCCATAGATGTAAAAATCATCAACAAAATATTAGCAAACTAAATCCAGCAATCTATAAAAAAGATTATACATCAAGTGGGATTTCTCCTAGGAATGCAAAGTTGGTTGAAAATTAAAAAATCAGCAGATAATATGCTACATTAATAGAATAAGGAACAAAATCATATGATCACGCCAAAAGAAACAAAAAAAGCATTTGACAAACCCCAACACCTTTTACAATAAAAATGTTCAATAAACTAAAAATAGCCAGGAACTTCTCAATTGACAAAGGGCAGCTATCAATAATCCCTGTTAACATCATATTAATGATGAAAGACCGAACACTTTCTCTCTAAGAGAAGGAACAAGATAAGGCTGTCCATTCTTGCCACTAGTAGTGAATATTTTACTGGAAGTTCTAGCCAGAGCAACTAGACAAGAAAAAAGAGGCATGCAGATTGTAAAGGAAGACGTAAAACTGTCTCTATTTGCAAATGACTGACATAATCTTATATATAGAAAATTCCAAGGAATTCACTAAAAAAAAAACTATTAGAATTATCAATGAGTTCAGCAAGGTTGCAGAATACAAGATCAACATAAAAAATCAATCATATTTCTACAAACTTGTAATGAAAATGAAATTTAAACAGTTACATTTACAACAGCATCAAGCAGAATAACATCCTTGGGAATAAATTTAACAAAAGAAGTACAGGAATTTTACATTGAAAACTAAAAAACATTATGTAAGAAGCTAAAGACAATGTAAATTAATGGAAAGTCATCTTGTGTTCGTGGATCAGAAGACTCAATATGTTTAAGATGTCAACATTCCCTGAAGCATTCTAGATTGAATACAATCCCTTCCAAATCCCACAGGGCTTTTTGAAGAATTTACAAGTGGATCCTAAAATTAATATGGTAATCAAAAGGGTGAGAATAGTCAAAAGAATAGCAAAAAGAAGCACAAAGTTGGTGAGTTCACAGTTCCAAATTTAAAATTTACTACAAAGCAACAATAATCAAGACAGTGTAGTACTGGTATAATGATAGACATATAGAATCACAGAATAGAATTCAGAATACAGAAATAAACCCTTACCTTTATTGTCAGTTGATTTTGAAAAGAGCATTGTGATTTACAAGAAATATCTATTTGGTCATTCAGAGGATTGAAATATATTTTGCATATATATTTGGTCTTCATCCACTTTTCCTGGCTCATAGATCCCCAAATCCTTGGAATTTTCTAAGCGTTGAGAGTGAAGAATGTGTCTTTTGTCATGTTAATAAGGTGACTTCTGAAAAGCATCTAAGAATGGGAGCTGGTTGCCAGAAGAACCAACCATGTGATTAGAGAGCTGGAACTTTCAGTCCTACCGCCTGACCTCCAGGGAGGGGAGAGGGGCTGGAGGTTGAATCAGTCACCAATGGTCAATGATTTAATCAATCCTGCCTGTGCAATGAATCCTCCAGAAACCCCCAAAAAGATGGGGTTCAGAGAGCTGCTGGGTTGGTGAGCATGTGGAGACTGGGGAGAGTGGCATGCCTGGAGAGGGCCTGGAAGGTCTACACCCTTTCCCCATACCGTGCTCTACACATCTCTTCCGTCCTGGCTATTCCTGAGTTACATCTTTTTAAAACAAACCAGTAATCTAGTAAGTAAAATGTTTCTTGAATTCTGGGAGCCACTCTAGCAAATTAATCGCACCTGAGGAGGGGGTCATTAGAAACTCTGATTTATAGCTAGTCCGTCACAAGTCCAGGTGAGAGCCTGGACTCGTGACTGGACTCTGAGGGAGTGATGAAAGGACAGACTAATAGGACTGAAACCTTAATCTGTAGAATCTGACGCTATCTCTTGGTAGATAATGTCAGATTTGAGTTGAATGCTTGAACACTCAGCTGGTGTCTAGAGATTTGCTTGTTGGAGTTGTGGAAAACTCCTGTGCACACACACACACATACACACATTGAAATTGGGTGCTCAGAACCAATTTAAGCATAAGACAATTCAACGGGTAAATAGTACTGGGACAATGAGATAATTCAAATACAAAAGAACAAATTTGGACCTCTACCTCACACCCTGCAAAAAATTACTCAAAATGAATCATAACCTAAATGTAAGAGCTAAAACTATAAAATTCTTGGAAGAAGATACAGGAGTAAATCTTCATGACCTTGAGTTGGGCAATGGTTTCTTAGATACAATACCAAAGAAAAGAAAAGAGAAAAGAAAAAATAGAAGAATTGAACTTCATCAAAATTAAAAACTTTGGTGCATCAAAGTACACCATCAGGAAAGTCAAGGGACTACACACAGAACAGCAGAAAATATTTGTAAGACATATTTCTGATAAGGGACGTGTACCCAGAATCTATGAAGACTCTCACAACTCAATACTTAAAAAGACAAATAGCCCAATTAAATAAATGGGCAAAGAAGTCGAAGATGTGTTTCTCCAAAGAAGATATACGAAAGGACAATAATCATCTGAGAAGACACTCAAATCATTAGTCATTACTGAAATACAAATCAAAACCATAAGGAGCTATAATTTCACACCCACTGTGATGGCTCTAATCAAAACGACAGGCAAGACCAAGTGTTGGGGAGGATGTGGAGAAATTCAAACCTTCATCCATGGATGATTGGAATGTAAAATGGTGTAATCACCTTGGAAAGCAGTTTGGCAGTTATCTCAAAAGTTAAGAATAGAGTTATCATATGACCTAACAATTCCACTCCTGGTAACACAAGAGAAGTGAAAAAATACATGCACACAAAAACTTGTACACAAATGTTCATAGCTGTATTTTTCATACTAGTCAAAAACTGGAAAGAGCTCAAATGCTTATCAACTAACAAATAGATATAGAAAATCTGGTATATTAATATAACAGAACACATACTGTGGTAAAAAAAAGGAATGAGGGGCTGGCCTGGTGGCATAGTGGTTAAGTTTGTGTGCCCTGCTTAGGCAGCACGGTATTTGCAGGTTTGGATCCCGAATGCAGACCTACACATCAATCATCAAGTCATGCTGTGGCAGCATCCCACATACAA
This sequence comes from Equus asinus, assembly GCF_041296235.1. Classification (NCBI taxonomy): domain Eukaryota; kingdom Metazoa; phylum Chordata; class Mammalia; order Perissodactyla; family Equidae; genus Equus; species Equus asinus. Next base: position 44,101,432 of record NC_091811.1, on the reverse strand, counting down.
AATGGAGGAAGATTGGCATGAATGTTAGCTCAGGAACAATCTTCCTCACCAAAAAAAAAAAAAAAAAAAAAAGGAAGGAAGTAGTGACACATGACACAGAAGGAATGAACTTTAAAATCATTACACTAAGTGAAAGAAAACAGTCACAAAAGATCATGTATTGCATGATGTAATTAATATGAAATGTCCAGAACAACCAAATCCATGGAGATGGAAATTAGATTAGCGATTGTTTAAAGAGAAGAGCAGAAGGTGGGGACAGATGAGACTAATAGATACAGGATTTCTTTTAAAGAAATGAAACTGTTCTAAAAATTAGATTGTAGTGTGTGGTGATGTTTGTACAACTTTATGAATATAGTAGAAATCAGTGAATTATACACTTTGACCAAATTTTATGGTATGTGAATCATATCTCAATAAATAAAGCTGTTAAAAGAAAAAGAACAAAAAAATCCCATCCAATCCTCCAGGGCGTTCTTGCTCTGCAAGGGATCCTTGGAAGTCACGTGCAGGAGACGAATTAACAGTGGAATAGAAGTGTATTAGACTGCAACGTGAGTAAGAAATAAACCTTCACTGTGCTAAACTCCTGAGATTTCAGGGATGTTTGTTAACACAACGTGGCCTATCTTATCCTAGCCTATCCTGACTCATATGGAAATATGGCATTTTAGAATTAGGAATTATCTATCTCTCAATTATATTTTAACTAAATAACTGTATATAGACAGAAAATTTAGATAATTTGAGTTTCTCAAGTATCATGAATTCATTTTATATTCAGTAACCATTAATTCAGAATCTATAACATGTCTGGCACTGAATTTAGTATTTCCTGTAGTTCTCTTTGGCAATAATGTTAGAATTATCATTTTGAATCCATAAAATACCAAAGTCTTCAAATCCAATTTTTGCCATTAACACATATGCTTTTCTTATCAACATCTACTTCAACACCCGGAAAGTAGCAAATATTTAATAGCTATATTTTAAATGAATGAATCTAAACATGCTTTTTTTAATACATCTTAATTTAATAAAGTAGACAAAAGGTGTGAAATTTAAATAAAATGTTTCTACCATTATAGTAAAGGTGGATTTCAAGATTTCAAATTTTTATGCCTCCATTTAGAATGAAATGGGGAGAAAAACTAATTCGACATAAACTTCAACAAGCACGTATTCAGTACTTAGAAGGTTTACAGAAATATCTTGGTGTTAAGGAGGATTTGATGAAAGGAGTCTTAAGTTCAGGGAATAGGGTTAAATTCATGAACTAATAAGGAGATTTATTTTCGCAAGTTTATGTTGACAATATAGCATACAATCACTGAAGGGATGCAATGTAAGAGTGGACTTCTGCTTCTGCATTGGCTCTCGAAAGCCTGAAAGAACCCTGCCTCCATGTAACACTGAAAAAACCTAGATAATCTGCAAAATCATAAGTTCTCTTGAGTATGTCAGAGAGCTGATGTTGCAAGGCAACCAAGTTACAAAAAAGGACAAGTTCCTCCAAAAGGAGATGAAACACATGGAATGTTTTATGTTTGTTAGAGTATAGGAGAAATCAGTAGCCACCACACAAATGGACTTGTGCTGTATGAAATGTTAAAAGAAATTCTTGAAGCAGGAAGAGTATGACACCAAACAGAAACCTATGTCTCCACAAAGAAGAGGGCCAGGAAAGGTCAAAATGAAGGTAAATATAAAAGACGCTTCCCCTTATTTTTCATTGCTGTAAGGGAAAACTGACTATCTAGAGCAAAAATAATACCAATGTGTTGTGGGGTTTATGAATAAATAGCAGTAAAATGTGACAACCTTGAGGCAAGGAGGGCAGGAGGAATCGGAAGTATGCTGTTGTGAAAGTTCTTGTGCCATACACGAAGTGGCATGCTATTTTGGAAGGCAGTCTGTGATGAACTAAAGATGTATATTGTAAACTCTAAGGCAACCACTAAAAAATTAATGAATAGGTTGAAACAAACATTTTTTAAACAATGTTGTTTCAAAGAAGTTGATAGATATAAATTGGCACAGAGCTATCCTAAAGGACTGTTCTCAAGTTAATGAATCCCATGTCTATAAGAAAATCTCACTTCTCACATTTGATTGCAATGTAGAGCAATGAAACTAGTATTTGAAAGAAGAAATACATTCCTAACTAATCTCTAAATAGAAAAAATCAAAGAGAAAGGAAACTAAAAGGAATTATTTATATTATTTTCTTAATTTATGTATCAAGATTCTATAGAAAAACATTTAAAACACTTCAACGATACTTGAAAGACATTTCTGAATTTTTAAAAAAGGTAAATTTAATCACTAATATGTATTTTTTTCTGAATAAAAAACTTGTAGAGTTTCCCCAAGGGTCAGTGCGGAGGCAGTTTTAGTTTTATTTAGTGTTTTATATATGGGCTGACAAAAATGCAGTCAAAATTCTCAAGTTTGCAGAAGGAGAAGAAACCCTTGCTATGGGACATGGCAACTCAATTGGAGCAAATTTCAAGAAACTCTCTTAAATTCATTAAGTTGGCAGATTAGCAACAATTAACTTTATTCAAGTGTTTTTTTAAAGTAATTTAAATTACAATATTGTACAATGATGATTTCTGAGTCGTTAATTACCCTAGGAGACATCTAGGCAAAACATTAAAAATTATTCCAATAAATCATGTGGAAATTTATAAGCTACTTGAGAACAGAATAATCTTTTTCCAGGTTTATATGGTGGCAAGATGACTGGCTAATACAGAATATACAATAAATGTTTATAAAGATGAATTGTGTTTGTTGAATTGAGTTGGGCCTAATAAATTTAGGGTTCAAAAGTCCAGTTTCTGGTTTTATGTAAGAAATTAGAAAAAAAAATGTAATGTGTTACAGGGCCATAGCAGGCCCAGAACTAAAATCTACCATGTAAGAAGCAGACGATCTATTTCAAGGAAAATAGAATTGGAAAGGTTTTAGAAAAGAGCAGTTAAGCTGATAATAATATTAATGGACTTTTCAGTGACATAGGCTTTGAAAAGCAATCTTCAGTTCTGAACATTGAAAGTGGAAAGTTGTGAATGGTGAATTATTTGACCCATACAAACTGAAAACACCAGGATTGGTAAAAACTTATTAAAACTTGAAATCAGGAAGTTCTAGGATAAAGGGACAGGATAAGAATAAGCTAATCAAAGGATGCCATATCTCTCTATCCTTCACTCTTCTGGTAGACAGAATTCTAAAATGTCCTCAAGATTCTTGCCCCCTGGTGTAAACTTCCTGTATATTCTCCATTTGAGTATGGGTGTGAGCTGTGAATATCATCGGCTACCACTCTTGTCAATAGGTTACCTTATATGGCAAAGGTAAAAAGATGCTGCAAAACTAATTAAGGTCCTGAATCAGTAAATTTTGAGTTAATCAAAAGACAAGTTATCATGGGACTATCTTAATCAGGTGACAGTCCTTAAACGAGGGCTTGGGCCCGTCCTGAAGAGATTCTCCTGCTGGCCTCGAAGAAGTGAGCTGCCATGTTGTGACAGGTCCAGTCTGGGCCCTGTAAAAGGGGCCAGTAGCCTCTAGGGGCTGACAGCCAGCAAGAAAATGGGGGCTTTAGTCCTACAACCACAAGGCACTGAATTCTGCCAACAACCAAAAGAGAAACCCAAGCTCCAGAAAGGAACAGAGCCAGCTGAACTTGGCTGCAACCTCATGAGACTCTGAGCCGAGGACCCAGCTAAGTATGCCCATATGCCTGACTCACTGAAACTGAGATAATCGGGTTTAAGATGCTAAATTTGCAGCGATTTATATGCAGAATAGAAAAGTAATTTCCCATAATTACCATGAAAGACAGAAAAATCGAAACAGAAAAAAAAAACAATACAGAGGAACTGTTAGATTGGGGGAGCCTGGCTATGAGTTAGGGTTATGAGTTATCTCAGAAACTGCAAAGAGTTGTACCTGCAGAGCTCAGCCATTTGTGCCTGAAACTCAATAGCAAATGAGATCCTTGGGATTTTTTGGTATACATGCATAAGAATTTACCTATTCGGAATAGTTTGATTCCTCAATTTTATACTATTTTGCTTTAAAGCTTCAGAGTTCTGATTTCATGTTTCTCCAGTACGCAACTTCCTATCTTTATTGGAGGAATACCATAGTTCCGCCTACTTTCTGAGGCTCCAACTGTGCATGATTTAAAAATAGAAGTGTTTCTAGTCTCAAGTCTGTTTCCCCAGCAACTTTCCCTAAGGACTCACAGGGCATCTCCACTGTGAACAAATCTCTCTAAGCCATAATGTAACAACAAATTTATCAAATTATTCTCCAATAAAGGGATATTACTTGCCCAGATTTCCTCCATCATTTTATAGAGGCCTACCAATCTCTCAGAATGGGCCATTGAGCGAACACCTTTGGAATACTCATAGTCACTCAATTTTTTGGAAAAGTTATGTAGATTAATCATTAATTTTTCTCTAAAATTACCACCGCATTTATATTATCCAGCATCTAGAGTTAACGTCATCCTCTCTAAACCCTTGTTCCTAGTTGTTAGTACTTCATTTCAGTGGGCTTCAAAGTTTTTGCCTATGATTTGCCTAAAATAATTTTGAAACAGCTATATAGCCCTTTGTATAAGTTGACATCTAAACTCTTATTAAGAATGTATAAATAATTTGAAAGAATATAATTGTCAGCATATTATGTATTGTATCATTGCTTTCTAAATATACATATTTAAAACCTCGGAGATAGATTAAATAGTTCAAGTTTAGAACGTTCCATGACTTTGCTGAATGAAATAGGTATCACTCTGATTATTTCTTATGGTAAGAAATAATCTTTGCTTTGCTCTCAAGGGAGTCCTCCTCAGGAGCTATACATTCTTAATTTTTCTTTGGATATGCATTGTCTTAAAGTCAGCTTCCTAGGGTGAGTATATAAGTAGGACATCCCAGGGCTCTTGCCTCTGGGCCCTTTCTCGAGTTTTTCTCCCTTCCTGTGGCAAGTCTTCCTGTGCTATAATATATGTATTCCTCTGTCTGAGTAGACTTTTATTTTAACCTTTCCAGAGAAGTTGAGCTACTTTCCAATTTTATCACCTCTACTCTTTCTTTTAAACCTCACTACAATAGGAGCCCCCCCACTCCCGCCCCATATAATACTCCTAGGTAGATGTTTAGGTCAATAGGGCAGTGCTCTCCTTCACCTTGGAATCTTCCATCTTGAGACTTTGCCTTCTCTAGAACCTGATCATCATCTGCTTCCAGCTGGAAAAACAAGTAAGAGCACAGAGGAGCACCTGTTGATGGTTTGTAATGGACCAGGCCTAAAAACTCTGCACATCTCTTCTGCTTACTTTCTATTGGGAGAGCATAGACACATGGCCACACCTAATTTAAGGGGGCTGAGGAATGTAGTATATGGCCAAGAAAGTGAGGAATAATTTTGGTGGACAGGTAAGCCACCACCACAATATTCAGTTGTTTACTTGACTTATCCTCTGGTATCTCATAAGAACCTAGAAAGGAAAGAACTCTGGATTCCCCACCTTGACACCCATCAGGTCTTTCATTCAGTGAAATCTACACCTAATCCTTCAGGAAAGTCCTGTCAACTCTACCTCCAAAACACAACTTAAATTCATCCACTCTCTCCATCCTTATTGCCACCTCCTTAGTTCAAACATCATCATAATCTCTGATCTGGGTTATTCCAATAGCCCCCTAATGCTCCACTCTTTCTTGCCCACATTTCATTCTCTACACACCTGAGAGATCTTTTAAAATATAAATGTGAACACATCACTCTTTAGTTTAAAACTTTCCAATGGCTTAGGAAAAAAATCAATAAAATCCAAAGTCCTTACCAGGACCCCTAAGGCCATATCTGGTACAGTCCCTGCCCACCTCCCCAACCTCATCTTTTATCATCCTCCTTCTACCTATGCTGCTCCAGCTACAACAAGCTTCTTGCTGTTTCTTGAACACATTTAGTTTATTTCTACCTTAAGACGTTTGCATTTTCTGTTCCTGAGAGACTTTCCTCACATCCAGTTATTCTTACTTCCACATCCTGTTGGCTTTTTTATTAGCATCTACATATTCTGTGTTTTCCCCTGTCATTGTCTGCTTCCTTCTCCTGAAAGTAAGATCTATGAAAGGTACTGTATCTTGTTCCCACTGTTCCCCGACTATCTAGTAGTCTTAGCACACAGTGGTGCTCAGTAAATACTTAAGTGAATGAATGAAGACCAAAAAAATGTCATCAGAGAAGAAGTCCGGCAAGGTCCTTGGTTTGGTTGTTGGTGTAGTGTAAGGAGCACAAACCTGGCTTCCAATTCCAACTTGACCCCTTCTCAGCTGTGTGCAAATGAGTTCAGCTCTCTAAGCCTCAGTTACCTAATCTGTAAGTAAAAGATAAGAACATACTTCAAGGTGGCAAATGCCTACTTTGTAAAGAGGGAGCTAATGGAAGAAAAGAGCTTAAGGTAAGATTAACTGTCCTCCATAAATAGAAGTATTATTGCTATAATTATGCACAATTCTGTTTCCTTAAGGCAGGATCCACCTGGGACCTCAGTTTCCTCTTCTCTATCAAGAGTGGACTCCAGCTCCTTTCTGCAGGATGTTTCTGGCAACATAGCAGAGAGAAAAGAGCTTGTAACCTCCATTCTTAATAATTACATTCATCTCACATCCCTCAAAACCAACCTTCTGAAATTAGCATAAACACCTTCAGTCTCTGCCTTCTCTGTACCTTCACCCTGGTCACTAATGACAGCCAAGGAAATTGCACAGCTTTGCAGGTCAGTACCCTATAAACTTACTATCTCCAGTTATCAAGCAAAGTGTTCCATGTTTCCCTGGTTAATTCCTTGCTACTCTTTAAAGGAATATTTAAAATGTACTCTACTCTTCTCAAATTCTAGAATTTTTACACATGCTCCCAATCTAATACATTACCAAAATATATTGAATTTTTCCACCTTATATTTCTCTTTATTTCTAATGTCTTTCTACTTTTTTCCATGACCACTATTACTGCCTTAATCTAGCTTAGTGGTCTTCAGACTGGTGTACGTACACTCTTGAGAGTACAAAAATCCTCTCCAAGGTGTACCCGGAAAGAGATTTGAGGAACAACTGAAGGCACATCCATGACAGAGGTGCAGTTTCTACTTTCCAATCACCCCTTTCCAGGTTACTTTACTCTTATTTTACAAAATAAAAACAGACTTCTTACCTATCCAGAATTTTATGTGCATTGGCCCAGCATATAAAGTCTCTGGGAGACCAAACAAAAGGACAATTGATATAAATGTTGAGAAATACTAATGTTACTGTCGAGAAGTTGAATGGCTGGCACAGAAATTATTTTGTAAATCAGGTAATATCCAATTCTTTGCTTTCTACAAAATTAATAGATTAATAAAGATAAATTTTGATAATAGATCACCATGTGGCTTTTTACATATGATCAGGAAGTAACCGAATGACATTGTTATAACTCAACTCTTTATCTACTAGTTCACATCCCCAAAAGTGAAAAGTCAAAAGAGAATTCATACTAAACTCTGTCTCATTTTAGTAATAAATAACGTTGTTCCAAAGGTAGAGGAGTTAATTAAAATAAAGAAACCCACCTGTTACATTCAGCACTGCATTTCTAGTAAAGTTGTACTTTTTTACCACCAACAATTTTTTAGAATTTGAAATATAGTTACATAGAGTTTTGGTCAATTGTGCATTAATAAAAATTACGGTGATAATTCATTCTAGAAGAAAAACTTAACTCTTAAACTTTACATTTATAAGAAATTTTAAAAATAAAATAATAAATATATTTCATAACTAAAAATTATGACAGGGTAATGAATTAAATACTTTCAAGCATACTCTCAACTATGCTTTCAAGCATAAGATATATAATGGTGAATTTCCATGGGAATGAAAACATGAATTCAAAAGAAAAGAGAATCACCTCAAAATTTTTTAAAGTTCTACGAGAGCTATTTCAAATATTTTTAAATGGATAATGAGGAGCATGGAATCTCAGTATTATTCAGACTCTACTGGATATATTTAAGAGTGATACAACAGATTTATTTTAAAATTCAAAAATTTACCATATGCTGAAAATAACATCTTTTGCAACTATTTAAACTTATGATGAATTTGTATGTCTATTCATAAGTATATGAGAGGATACACAATTTTAAAATATTCTTTTGGGGTGCTTAAGGAAAAAGGTTTGAAAACCACTAGTCTAGGCCATTGTTGTCTCTCACTGAGGTTACTGCAATACCTTCTAGTATTCTTCCTAGTAGTGAGCCATGCCCCACTCAAAAATGTTTTCATAACTACAGCCAGCATGATCTTTCTTAAATGCACAAAATTCAACCAAGGCACTTCTCGACTTAATACAATGCAATGGTTTCTCATTGTCCTTCCTTGTGTACCTTTCCAGGGACCCCTACCACTGCTGCCCTTTACCACCACTCCAAAGAATCTGAACTCTAAGACTCCCTGTCTCCTGCCTCTGGGCCCTTTCTCAAGTCCTTCTCCCTTCCTGACTCATCCTCACTCCCTGTTACACTTCCCCTCCTTCTACCATCTGCTCTTCTCCTAATTGGCTTCTAATCATCACTCAGATCTCAATTCTGAAATCAATTGTTTCAGAAAATATTATTTGGCCCTACAATTCTGAGTTAGAAATCCCCTTAATGTGTTGTCATAGCACATAACTTCAGATTTAGAAACATAAATTATAATGGAAGCTGAGAGTTTTCAATTGCTCATCTTGTTTTGGCTCCTTGCATCTTCATATATATATATATATATATATATTTTTGTTGTTGTTGTTGTTGTTGTTGTTGTTGTTCTTGTTGTTAGGAAGATTGTCCCTTAGCTATCATCTGTTGCCAATATTCCTCATTTTGCTTGAGAAATATTGTCCCAGAGCTAACGTCTGTGCCAGTCTTCCTTTATTTTGTATGTAGGACACCACCACAGCATGGCTTGATGAGTGGTGTGTAGGTCTGCACCAGGGATGCCAACCCACGAAACCCAGGCTGCCAAAGCAGAGCACACGAACTTAACCACTACGCCACCAGGCCAGCCCCCTGAATCGTCATATTTTAAATGGTTAGATGTTTGTATGATAGTCTTTTCTGTTTTCTTATTTCTCCAGCTAATTTCTGATCCAGGTTTATTAGATACATAACCTTAAGGTAATTCACATCTTTATAAAACAAGACAAAATTTGTAAATCTAGGAATATGAGAAGATGAGCAGAGGCTAACTCCTAATTATTCCCCCATCTCCTGGCTTGGATAAATCGTTATCCTTTAGGATTCGAAATAAATCTTACTTCAATCAAGAGTCTTTCTACTTTCATCTAAATTAGCTCTCACTCCCTCTTATCCCTCAAGAAAATTCTATACTTTGCAAATTCCCTCCTAGCATTTATAATAAGCTGACAAGCTCTATAGAAAAAAGAATTGTATATCTATTGTTTACCATTTAGGCTCCAATGCCTAGCATAGTATCTCACGCATAGTGGGTGTTCAATAAATAGATGCTGAATGAATGAATGGAACCAGACCAAGACAATGAAAACATGAACAGCTTCTGTTTCATTATTTGTCAGAAATAGTTTTGATGTCATAGGTCTAATACAAATTGTGCCTTGGCTTGAGTCCTCAATTGAATTTTTCACTAACCTTTACCATGTGGCTAGGTCCATTCCACAAGGATCCAGCCTCAGTTTCCTGTTCTACACTTTAATTGGCCACCAAAAATGAAGCCATTCTTTCAGTTTGAATAACCATAATCCTTTGGAATGCTATCTACCTCTGCTTTTTCCTTATCTCTTAGGGTCACTTGTTTAAACAGTTTATTTTCAACCCTGACTTTCACTCTGCTTAAGTCCTGTCAGCCCTGGTAACAAAACGTGCACAAGTTACGGCAAAGAGCAAAGTTCAGCAAGAAATTCTAAAACTCAATTTTGTTACATATATTTTTCCCCATTAAGTTGAAAAGATGTCATGAAGATGTCATGAAATTCTGGTAAGGTTGATGACAGGGTAATGTTTATATTAACACAGTGGAGAAAAGATACTCCAATAAATCAAGCTGTTATTGAAAAACCTCAGTAACTAGTAAGATCATTGAAAAACTTATGGATATTAAATCAAATTCTCTTAGAAGAGAAAACTATACAATGAGGATTATCTTCTCAGGAGGAAACTGAATGACTTCAAAAAAAGTAAATTTAGAAGATTATAAAAATTAATAAAGGAAGATTTACCTATGGTTTGGGGGGAATCGTAATAACAGAAATAATGAAATAGTATTTGTTCCTTTGTATCACATTTTCATACAAAAGCAGAGAAGATTTTTCCCCCCAGGGAAAAGGAATTCAAAGACACATTTATAAAAAAGTTTCCTAAACATAGGGATGAAACACAGAAAATTGTGCCTTCTCGGTTCTATTACACCATTAGTTTTGTCAATTTAATTTCAGATTTTGTAAAAATGCCATTTTGATATTAATTTTTGTGGCATCTTAATTTCAATAACATTAAAATGAGGGAAATGTGTCATTTAGAGTTGGAAAAATATGGTGCTAAAAAAAGAAAACGTGATTCATAAAATATTAATAAACATTTTTAGAGAAATAAAATCTAAGAAATCTGGTAAAAGCTTGAAAGCCAAGCCACAACCACACTGTGTACAGAAAGAGCAGAGGTCCCAGACAGAGCTGGTCTAGATTAAAAACAAGTATTGCTCCTTAGCCTGCTGACATTTATGAAGCCAACTTCTCTGAATCTGTTTTCTCACTTATAAAATGGTGATAAAAATACCTTTTATACCAACTTAGGAATTATTATGGGAGTATAAGATAGGTATAATGACTTTGCAAATTAAAGTTTAACAAAAATGAGCATATAGTTCTGTAGCAAGACTAACTGCAGAGAGTCTAAGATGTGAATGGTTCGAAGTTAAATGTCCCAGGTGGCTCCCAAAATGTCGATGGAACTTCCTTTTTGACTGTGTATTTCACAGGAACTATATACTCCTTTGGGAAATATGATTTAAAGCACATACATGTGCATGCAAATGCACATAAACGTACGTACACGCATAGATATAATTTTTTTCTTTTTTTTTAGCTAGGGCTTTCATCCCCAATGCCCTGGAAAAAGCAAGGAGACTAAGAAGGAAAGAGAAGAGTGAAAAGAGTATGTACAAACTAAAGACAGAGAGACATCCCTACTTCCAAGCTCTGTCCTGAAGTAGTTTTTTAATACTCTGGGCACATGGGAGTTCTGTCAATACCTTTGACTAAGAGATTGACCCAAAGAGTCCCCATTTCTACCACTATTAGAAATCTATTCAAAGGCTTTGGAAAAGACTTTGTAGCAAATCAAAGACTGACTACATGGTAAATACAATCTCAAATAGAATCCCAGCAGTAATATTTCCATTTTATATCCTAAAGTCTGAAAGTGATCTAGATAAATGATCTAGACATCCTTGTTAAAGAGAGGTGAATAGACAAAACCATTAACATTGAGATTATTTCATCATTCTTATGCCAAAAAATGAACTATTTTAAATCTCAAAATGAAAAAGAATAAAATGGAGCCTGGATAATTCATAACTGGTTTAGGTTTAGTGCAGTCATAATGAAAAGATAAGTAAATAGCCTCATCCACAACTCTCACTAACAATAAAAAAATACTCTCAAATCAATTGGTATGTATCTGAATCCACTGTAATCTCATAGACAGCTGAAGAATACAAAAGCTATCTATATTTGTTCATCTAGACATGCAACTTACTCAAGACTAGCTCATATTTTGATATCATCACTCTGGATAATTTTGATGATGTCAGCTGAAATAGAAACAATAATAGATTCAGACTGTGTCTGCATCTTCTGAAAGCTTTTTCTAAAATACAAAGCGTGATCAAGGAATAGATTGGAGGCTTTAACAATTCCATTTTGTTTTATGACACATAAAGGAGCAGAGCTTTCAATAGCTATTCACTCCTTTTACCACTCTCCTGGGTGGCCCTGCAGGACACTGTTTGCGATGCATCTAATGGAACAGTTGAAAAGTACTGAATCAATTCAGACTCTTGTCTGAAAAATCAAAAGAAAGAAAAATAATTCTGGCCAAGTCCTTAGAAACTTCAAGCTAAATGACTGCAAGCTGACAGTCTTTAAAAAATATGAAATGAACAAAGTTAGATTTGTTATGAGTTGATTTCATAATGAACAATTTAGCTGTTTGTAAAACATATCCATAGTGAGAGAGTTCAGAATAAATGAGCCTTTGTTTAAAATATAATTTAATTTAAAGAGAAAGCTACAAGGAGCTCTTATAATGCTAAAGATGTAAACATTAACAAATACGTTACTTTAACATCATTCTCTAAAGAGCTGATTGGTTGATCGATTGATTCTTTACTGGATTCATATATATCTCCCACTAAGATAGTATTCTATATTTCACAGGGGAAAAATAGAGAGGTTTTTCCTAATCTGGGTTTGTTTTGCTTTGGTTGCATATGACATGGCTGGGAAATTGTTTGAAAATCTTTATCTTAACAATTATTACAAAAGTATTTAAGAAGGTATTGTTAGCATTCCATACTTCGTGGAGACTCAGTCTCCCTAATGGAAATTCTCCAGATAACAGGAGAATAAATCAGAGATCCTAGCATAATGTCTAGCACTAGTTAACTCTGTTTCCCCTCATAAATCCCAATCAAGTTTCTGTACTGCTATTTGTGGAACCAAAAGATAGATGGACAGATTGGAGTAGAACATAATCGTGAGTCAGTTTCCAGGAAATGGTTCAAAGATTTGACTAAGATTTCCAATCTACAATATGCTTGTTGGGAGGGGGGGTTCAATCATTGATGTAATTTTTGCATTTGTTCATGTTTTGCATTCCCTGAGTGATTATCTATGTATATCTCATATATACATATATATTATGTATCATATAACATCAACCTCTTTAATCAAGAAGGTGGATTTTATTATTGCTCTTAGTGTTAAATTTATTTTCTTGGTCTTTATAGCTTTCTTTTTAGAGGTATAAAAGTTATTAACAGTTCCAGGAACATTTTATTTGTACTTCATAAGCAGTTTGAGAATTGGAGAAGCCAGATATTACTGATCCCCATTTTATTAATTTATTTATTTATTTATTTATTTTTGGTGAGGAAGATTGGCCCTTAGCTAACATCCGTTGCCAATCTTCCTCTTTTTGCCTGAGGAAGATTGTCGCTGAGCTAACGTCTGTGCCAATCTTCCTCTTTTTGTCTGTGGGACGCCAAAATGGCATGGCTTGATGAGTAGTATGCAGGTCCGTGCCAGGGATCCAAATCCATGAACCTCGGGTCGCCAAAGTGGAGGGCATGAACTCAACCACTGTGCCATCAGGCCAGCCCCACTAATCCCCATTTCAAAGATTAGTAACCTGAAGCTTAGAGGGATTCATCCATTTGTTTAAAATCTCAAGGACCACAAATTCAAGTTTTCTGATTCCGAGTCCATCCAGCATTTTGATGACACTACCACACTAATATTTATTGATCCTTCTAACTGTGCAGGGATGTTTTCTTTTGATACTTCACTACCTGTTGCTTAGAGATATGGATCTATCACAAATTCTATCACGTTACAGTCCTATATTATATTTAATTATTTTGTCTGATAAGGCAATCATGGAGAAAGAAGTGATTTTTCTCCTTTATAATCAGTCCCTACCGCCTTTTTCTTCTTGTTCAATAAGAAAAGCTGACACTCTAGATTCCATCTGTACTACAAAGCCATGATATATAATTCAGTTCAGCACAACTTCAGCAGGAGTTTCATCCTTGAGAAGACCTAAAGGCTAAGTACCAACTGCCAGATGTATGGCACACATCCTTCAAAGGCCTGGAAAAAAAAATAATTTAATTGGAAAAACCTCTTTGAAATATCCATTCTTCATTTTATTACATCTGTATCTCTTTTAAAGAGACTGGATGTGGTCAGATTAATGTTTACCATAAATTCCAAAATACCATTTGAATCTCTTGACTCAGTCAAAACAGATGAGGATCTAGATGCCAACTCATAAATTATGAACATATTTATTTGATCATTATATGCACACTAATACTTCCAAAAAGAATTTATGACAGCTTATATAGTCAATAAAGCTTTTAACACAGTGATAAAAAAATGAGACCCCAGTAGGAAGGGAACACAAATAACCCAGCCTAGGGCATATTATCTATTAACTGAACAGAAAATTTAGCTATAAACTGCCTAGATGTCAATGCAAAAACAAAAAGGGAAGAAAGAAAAGGCAATTAATTATATAGCTCATAGCAAATAAAAAAATAATAATTTTAATAAAATTAAAATGTTTTCCTAACATTGAACGCTAAGAGAAATTTTGACTTTACAGAAATGTCACTGGGAAAAAAATAATTTAAAAGAAAGTTTTAAAAGAATATTAAATGCCTTCTTCGTATCCCAATTCTTATATTAATTCTGGTATCAGATTGCAGCCTTGAGAATCCATTCTATCTAGGTATAAAGGTTACTGTTCCTATGACAATATATGTGTAGCGTTTAGAAACTTTTGAGGAATAACTCACTCCTCCATGCCGTAACTCTACTGCTCCCTATTATGTGCTTCTGGCGTAATTAGTAAGATAAAATTCCAATTTCAACCCACATTATAAATTCAGTTTTTCAACTTTTTCCTAAAAACCTTTGAAAATAATGAAATTCAAATAATTTTCAGTTCACATTTTTAATTGGCCCAAATAGGGTGCACAATATTGAAACTGGCACAAATTGAAAGAAGCAACCATTAGTGAATTCAATCTTTTTCTCTGAAATATGCACGTGAAAAAAGAAAGTTTGGCTCATTTGAATGACTTTGTTTCAGATATTGATAATGAAAAACTGCTCTATGCTGTGATGATGCATAGGAAGAAAAAATGAATACACAAGTATGCAGGAAACTTCATGGAAGCGTTCGAGTTCTGAATAGTCTCACCCCCCAGTTCCTGTCATCTTTGTTTTTGTGGGGGTTTTTTTTGTGATTACTGGTAGATTTGCTCTATTCTTTTCATATCAATTGTTCATATAAGTTTACTGTTTTCCTAGCTTCTACTGCAGTGCCTTTGCTAAAGTAATTTCTTTTATCACCTATAAAGTAAATCTTTACCATTGATTTTCTGCTAAACTCATTTTAAATCAGACTCTAAAGTCATCACATGATTGAGTTTCCCTAATTAGCTCAATCTGTGTATAATCATTTTTACTGCCTACATGGAATATTTAATTTCCATACTACTCATATGCATTTTTGATATGTTTCTTTACAGCCCAAACTTAATCACTCCACTCTTAACCAAATTGTAAATAAATAGGAGGCTATATTTCTTTGTAATTTGTCTTATATGCAATTATTTTGTAAAGGTCTATAAAGCCTAAATACTAAATTATTTTTAAATAACTAATCACATATGTATGACACATACGACAAAAATTTTTCCTAAACAAAATTAAAATATTGGGTTTTAGTAACACATTTTAAAATGTTTATTGTTACTCTAGTGATGACATTTAAATAAATATACAAAACACTTTCCATACTGCCTAGCACAAAGTACAAAATGAATAAACATTGGTATACCCATCTCTCCTTTTAAGTAGTGCTTTATTCTGTCAACAAAATACGATAAACAGTGATTTTGCTGTGAAACAGGTTACAATATCGCTGGGTAATTAACAAATTAAACTTGTGTCCTTCATTCTCCTTATTTTACCAATTGCTAGGCAATATGATATTCACAGTTTTTCTGCATTTAATGTCTATTGCATATCTACACTTTGTTGAGCCAATTTAATCCTAATTGGTCTTCTATATGAGAAATGGAGATTCATACAACCTCCACTTCAACTTTAACACATTTACTCTTGTTTCTTCCCAAGTTATAAGCTACTGAAATTTCTGTTTTTAATATTTAACCAAAGCTTTTAGTTTCAGCATGGTTGATCGACACATGATTAGCTCTTTTAAAGAAGAATTAAGTTTATATTGATGCTGAGTATGTCTCAATGGGTGCTCATCTCCTAATCAATGCTCATGAATGATTTCTTCCAACGTTATACTTCTGTGGTTAAGATCTAAGAATTCTATGTGTTTTGAATCACAGAGGAATGATTTTCTTTCATTGAAGTTTCCTTTCTTTTCTTGAGAATGTTTCCTGAAATAGATAATTCAGAGAAGCAAAAGCAATTCATTAAAAAATATTTTCCCTACAACTAAGAAATTAATTACATGAACAACATTAAATCTGAATCAAGAATTCTACAATTAGGGAAAAAATCTTGGAAGTTTTATATTATTATTGAACTTTTAACCATGTATGCTTTGAAATTTATTTTTCTGTATGTAGGTATGCCTAAATAGTAGGTCCTTATATCATAAGACTCACTCATCAGAAATTCAGTTTCTGCATATAAAAATTAATAATTAATCATGATTTTTAGAGGACCCCTTCCAAATCTTAAGATTTCATTTTATTCTTGATGAGGGACTAGACAGAGAAACTCTAAATAATATCCCTCTTGAATTACAAAAATATTTCCTTCATTACTATATAAAGCAGCTATTTAAGTTCAATTTAAAGGAAAGGAGAGTTTCCTCTAAGAGCATTAATATTTCCATAGGTGAGGGCTACAGCCTACTGCAGTAAAGATAATAGAAAATAACTGTATTTGTGATTTTTCTTGTATTTAATAACTTCAAAACAATCATTGTGCCAAAGAATGTTCTTTTTTTCCTACAAAAATGATTAAAATATGTCAATTATTTAAAAATCAACAGTATTTGGCATTCATGCTCTCCTGCAAAGGTCTGATCCAAATATATCCATGTAAACATTTGGCTGTGTTCTTTCTCTCTCTTCTAGCTGAGGATTGAGGCACAAATAACCGCTTCTCTCAATATCTTTATTACTATTTTCTACTTAGTTCTACTCTCAAGAATTTCTCATGTATTTAACACCTTCAGTAAGTTCCAGAGAAACAATGTACTATTTCATGCCATCTTTAACAACATGAAACAAGCCCAGACCTAACAAGACACATTCTTTATGGCCTAGACCTCCGCTTATCTTGCAGGTTATTTATTTCCAAACACTTTGTTTCACATCATTTAACCTATGAGTGGGTCACAATATAGAATATATTCACTGTTTTTTAGAATACTTTCTTAACATTCCTACTGCCTCATTGTAGTCCATTTCACCATAACTACTATGAATTAATCATGTGATTCAAGAAGACCTTATTATCAATATACTAGTGACAAATATTTACCAACTGTTTACAATATATCAAGCAATGTGCTACACACTGAAGCTATGGACATAAGCAGAACAATAATTGTTTCCATGGAGTCTGAAAACATGTTGAATATTTAAAGTAATTTAAAATATTTTGACTGTTTTCGTCCCTGCTATTCACATAACTTCTAGATAAGACACAATTTCTCTTTCATTAAAATAGCTACAATACTTTTGCTGGGCAGAATATCCGTTCAACTTTTAAATCACCAAATGTTTTTACATTCATTTTCTAATCAATATATCAACAAAAACTATATGCTCATTCAAATCACCTAAACTTGCTATACAACACAATCTTTGTGGAAAGTATCACAAAATGTACTCACTGCTGGTGGTGGAAGAGAAGGTGGTACACAATATCTAAATCAAATCTTGGTGGCCAGGCATGTTCCCTAAGGCATAGCAAGGCTGGACTTCATTGAGATGGAAGCCCACACTCATAAAGAAGCTGACATTGTTGACACGGCATTCAAATCTCCAGTTACAGGTATACTTTAGGTCTAGCTGTATCCCAACCCTGTCCTTCCCAACATTTGCTTGTACAGCCTCAGACACATGATACTATATCCTTCCAGTAAATCCCCTTCTTGCTTAAGCTAGTTTGAGATAGATTTTTGTCATGGAAAAAATATCCTACTACCATAGGATTCATCTTATATTTGATATGTACACTTAATACGATGAATGTTCTCTCCAAGTCTATTAATTTGATGGTGTGACTGAAACAATAGTGTCTTAGAATTAATAAAATGTGATATTAATTCATGTAAACATTTATTCAATCCATATTTACTATGTCTACAGCACTGTACTAGACACTGGGAATGCAATGACGGACAAAACAGAAGTGATGCCCTTTCTATTCCTCAGTCATATGCAGGAGACTCCTCTGGTTAATATCACTTTTTCTCCTGAAGGAGGTAAGAAGAAAAAAGGGTCTAAAAGTATCTCCCCAGGGAAAACCATTAAAAAATTATTCTTATATTTTAAAATAATTCACATTTTAGAGGGATCAGTAATAAATTAATATAAATTTATTGAAAACTTATTCAACAATTTACTCAATGACATTTAAGCTGGGTACATGGACATCTTGTAAAACTTATGTATTTCCTCAAATGGAAATTTTATTCCTTATCCATCAGTGACATTTTCCATACTTGAGCAAAGTCACCTTTTTTAAAACTTAGATTACGTTTACAGATGGTTTATTTTTCAAACTATACTTGACTTTTTTCCCAATTAAAAACATCTTAATAAAAATTAATTTGCAACTTTACACTGGCTCTACTTGTTCATTTCAGTTAAAATGAAAGAAAGATGAATAAACTTATGAATACAGGGGTCTAAAACATCCTTGAATATACATGTGAAGTGGCATTTGACAGTTCCTGCAAAGTACTAAGAAAATTTAGTAAAATTATAGGGATATAGAAGAGGAACTTTAGTTTTCTAATCCTGAACATAGAGTTTTAGCGACAGTGTAACCTCCAGATCTCAGTTTTCCCCATCTTTAAGGTCAGGATCTCATAGTTTTATAGAGAGGATTAAATGAGATAATGCACTTAAGCATTTCTCAACACCAACACATAGTTTGTCTCTTCTTTCCTTTCAAATTGTGTTAACTATCTATATCTTTTTAGTGTGAAACCCCAAAGTTTACAGGCAACACCTTTTATTTCATAATTACACTGAATAAACCATTATATAAATATTTTAAAACAATTTTCCATATTCTTTGATTGCCTCATCCAGGAAATTATTCTTGATACTCTTCTCTGATTTTGGCTACAGCCCAATTCACATGCACTTACTGTACCTGATTTACACCTTTACAAGGGCAATCTTTGTTCAGTGAACTTTCCATTTGCTCCCCTCTCTTATTCAATAGACTGTGCTGTCCATGGCAACAGGGAATATACTTCCCTTTGCATGGTCACTGCACATAAAAAGGGCTTAACAAACATTTGCTCAATTAATGAATTAGTGTGTTCCATGACCTCAAGAGATTCAGAATTGTGGCGCGTGATATAGCTATCTATTACATGTGGATACAACATAACTGCATCTATTAAACTGTACCATAGTATCTGGTATATATAAATCTGTTTATTCCACTAGAATATAAACTCGTGATGGGAAGGCTCATGTTTTACTCATGCAAAGTCTGGTCTAGTGGCTGGCATATATGTCGGATTTGCCAAATATGGTTCCTCAGCTCAACAGAATTGCTCCAGCTCATATATATATTACATACATAATGGGCACTTAGAACTTGGGAAGATACTGCTACTTGCCTTGTGCTCAACAGCTCAATTCAAGGGAATAATGTGGCAACTAAAAATATTACCTGAAAAGAATAGCCATATGCCCAGACAACCCTTGATAAATGATCTTTGCTTCTGTGTATGGTATTAATTGGAATGTAGATATTTTAGAAGTGATCCTATTGGCAATAAAACATCAAAGTTTCAGGCATAATGGCATAAAGGCTTTGGCTAGTTAAACAGATAGCAATTGATTGGCCTGAGAAATATGGCTGACAGTATCAGAAAAAATGAGTACATCGGTTAGATGGGAGAGCAAAAGGAAGTAGTGATGTTAATTCTAAGTTTATATATGTAGCAAATGGAAGTGTTTCTTCCACTTAGAACCCATCATCCATGTGAAGGTCAATCAGATAGATATTAAGCCAAGCCCTTACTACAAGTATTACTGTGCATGGCACTTCTATATTAATCCATAATGACAACTGTCATTTAAAAAGCGCTTCACTATGTTACATAATTTTACTAAGTAAGTATTTGAGCATGAATAATTGTCTAAGAATATAGTGATTTAAGGGCAGATAAATTTGCAGACAGAAGGGAGACCAGATGACTTGTAATCACCTTTTTTATGTTCACTGAGACACTGCTATTATCACTTTTAATAGACAAAGACAACACAAGGAATTTTTTCTAAAGATAAGATTATATTCAGATATCCCACAGTCTGAATTTCCAAAAAATTCTCTTTTTTGATGGAGATTAAAGTTCTTATTCTCTAATTTTATTACCACTCAGTATTATTTTCCAGCCAAATCCTCATATATTAACCAAGACAGAGCCAGAACTCAAATTATAGGAAACACAAAATCAGGAAATAAAAAATAAATATTATGCTCATGATAATTTTACAGAATAAATTTCCTCAGTGGAAACTACCTCTGAATTTTCTACTAAAATTTTCCCTCCATAGAAGATCATTGTTCATCGTGATTTGAAAACACTTTAAAAAATTATAATAAAAGTCATTTCCCAGGTTCAAGTAAGGGGAAATATTGTAGCTGTTTTCCGCTATTCTTACCTATTAGTTCTGGAATCTGGGTGCCCTCATAGTGACTTATTTAGTTTATTGCTTGTTCATCCAATTCACCTCTTGGCTGCCTACTTTCCCAGTTCTTCAATAGATTCTCCTGTTTGTCACCCAGCTTCTCTTCTTGCCAACTAATATATCATCTTCCATCTGTTTAAATTCCTCTGTTCTTTCTGGCACAGCTCTGCCTCCAGATTCCCTCCCAGCCACCTACCTTGTTGCCCTTCCATCTGCTAGCATGACTAGTATCTTTTCTAACCTATTCCCAATCTAAATCATCTCCAATTTCTCGCTTGAATTTCTTTATCAAAAGTTTCTCTCTTAAAGGGCTATTGTGATTGCAGCAATAACTCATAATCGTACAATCTTGAAGTAGAAAGGGAACTTAAAAGCCATAAAGTTCAAATATGCATTTAATGTTTGAATTCTTCTACCCTTTAAAGTCATTTACTGTTCTCAACTTCTTTCAGTGAGGGTGTTTTGAATAGAGAGTACCGCTGGAAGATACCGCTGATGTCTTTTGCTGTATATTCTTCAGAGCACTACTTCTGTGTGGTCTAATTCTTGCTAGTCTTGTGGTTAATTGTGTTTGGTTCATTGTTCCAAAGTTTTACATTCACTTATTAGCAACAACCTTTTCTTGGATACCACATTCTCAAGACAGTTCAATTCAATTTTTAGGCTTACTGTAGCAGAAATATTTTTTAATTAGTATGTGTGTTATAGTTGCCTACTGGATATTAAAGACATTATGTAAACATTGCTAGTATTTGATAATCACAGTTTCAGAACTTGGTATTTAAAGAGCATAAGGTGGCATTTTCCCCCTGACATTGATTTAGTTGCCTGACAAGGTAGATGCTTCTTTTCATGTAGCAGATATGAAATACTAAAAGCTAAACTAATTTCAGGAAAACATTTAAAACTTTAGACCTATGAGACTCGTTTGGCATGAGACTGAAAACTTCGAATTGTCCCTTCATATTTCTAGAGGATATACCCTCCCTCTATGAACCACAACTTAGAAAAGAGTTAAGCTTATGTTTATAAGAGGTTCACACAGAATTTACCCTTAAATTCAAAACAATATAGCAGTTTAATACAAAGGTAATGATTTTAAAAAAAAGACTTGACTGATTTATTCTAAATACGAGGAATATAATATTTGTATTGATGTTAATTGGTGTTAAATAAGATGTTAAGAAGTTTTTCATGTTTCTTTTAATATAAGCTTTATTATTTAAGTATGGTAAAGCCAACAGATCTGGTAATGATTGCCACTGAAATGACACCTTGTTAGACTCACAGATTCCAAGAGAAGGGGGCATGTCAAGCCTGGGGGCACAGAGGGAATCACGGGGAGGGGTCAGCTGGGAGGCAGAGGGAGAGGGGGAACTGTGGGCAAGAGCCTATATTGTGGTTTTCCCAGGAAAAAGGCAAGGTAAAAGGGGATTTAGAATTGGCCAGTTTAAATTATTTCTGGGAGTTTTGGGGCATAGGGGCTGTCCCTAATTGTCTACTCTTAGGCTCTGGGGTGATGAGGGCAGGAAGAAAGTGGCCCAGAGTGTGGGAACCCTGATAAAGAAGGTCGAAGGTGTGGGGTCTGGACTGGTTTGTTTGCATTTGGAAAGGGCACCCGAGGGCAGTGGTCTACTAAGTCCAGCAATTTACTAACCAGTAGTTTAGCAACCCTGGGGGGAGCAGTCCCCGTAGGGTCAGCAAGACGAAGTCTTAGCATACAGAAAATACAGGACGTAGTTAATGAAATATTGAATTTAGGATTAATAGTCACTAAAAAGAAACCTGATTCAGGGGTCAGAAACTTCTTTAGTGTTAAAGGCCTCCAGTGGGATTAAATAATATCTGTGGGTGTCCAATGACTGCAAAACCACCAAAACATGTTAATCTGGTGGTTAAGGTCTTAATAACTTGCTCCCACCTTGTTTATTCTCAGCTATACCCACCCAATTCCTCTATTTCGGTCCTGACACTAGAATAAATAGTATTAATTTTTGCTTCTGTGCCTTTATGCATATTCTTCTGAGCTCCATTTTAACATTTTGAGTATGGGTCCTCACTTTTCCTGATGATGCCATAATTTTTTGCCAAATATTTTGGCTGAGGCTATGATGTAATTTTTTTTTCTGCTTTTGAATTATTTGTCCTATAGAAAGCACAGCCATTCATCTTTATTTTGCATCTACAGAACCAGAATACCTAGTAAAAGCACACAAGAAGATCTTTAATAAATGCTTCTTCATTGCACTGAATTGTCTTATGAGAGGAAAGTTATCAGGAAACAATGAAAAATGGGGTGAAATGTATATTTAAAATCAGACAGAATAAATTGGTGAAGCCAACTCGTAAGAGCAGATATGAAAAGAAAATGTTTCATAAACTAATTTCTTAGGGACAATATTTTAAGGAGGAACTAATTTTGTCATTTTCTCCAATGGGAGAGAAAGGAAGATGAAATCTCTTGGTAGCACTGTTTGTTATAAATTCAAACTTGAAAAGTTTTCTCTGAATTTTACAAAGCTTGTAACTCATCAGGACTATTTACTAAAGAATCCTACGGGGGTTTGCTTATCATATAAATATAAGCTCAGATTTAATCAATTTGTATGGATGTTTTAAGTTTGGATAAATGAGCATATTATCTCTCTTCAAATATTCTTACTGTCCTAATCTTCTATAAGTGATTCATAACTTTTTCATTATGCTAGTTTATGGTTAATGTTAAATATTGCACATAAACAGACATAAATAGATATAGACATAAATCGTTTTCTACTTATATTTATTATAATATATATCAAATATCCCTTATTAGTGTAAGTATTTATTCCCTATAAGAAAATTGACAGCTTATATTTTAAAATATTCTTCTCAACTGATTTATCACTCATCACCTTTAAAATTCATTTTTAAAGTAAACTATAAAACCTTATATTATTAAATCATGATATTTCAGAATTCTTATAAATTGATTTTGAGGCATTAATTAAATATATCAACTATGAATTAAGTACATTTTTCTTTCAAAAATCTTACATTGGATATTTCACTGCTATAGTTCTCATTCCATTTTCCCTTTTAATGTCTTTTCTATATCTTCAATCTCCTTTCCGACTGCATCTGATATGATTATACTTTGCCATAATAATCACTATCTATACTCATTTTGGTGTTTCAACTCATATATTGTGGGTGATATTCAAATAGTCTCATTCATTCCTTGTTAGTTTCTCCTAGTTGATAACCTATAAAATTTATTTATAACTACTGTGAGAATTGGGAACTGAGCACATCTCATTTCAGATTTCTCTCACATAATATGGGATATATTCTTTATCTGACCGTCAGGTATTTTCAATGAGATTGATGAACAGCTTTGAGACTAGAACAACGACGGAGAGGTTTAAATAAGTACAAGTGCAGTGTTACATGGTTCTCTTTGTTTATACAATCTCCCCATGTTAGTCCATTAATTTTACTGCTACGATCCTGTCATCCAGCTTGGAGGCTCTTCTACTGTCACCTCAGCCAGATCCAACAAGCAGCACTGCTGTTAGACTCTTTACTCAGATTTAGTATGTGTCATGAAGCAATAAATATCTGTAAGTTTCTGCCCCCTCCATTCTTTCTCTTTTTCCTTTAGATTCTATTTTACCAGCTGTTAATGGGCCACCTCAGCCAGGAGGCATTTGAGCAGAATTGAACACCATGACTCAGCATCAGGAGACCTCTAAGATGTATAGGCAGTTACTTCTCCTTCCTGTCTTCCCCTCCCTAAGGAAAAACTCCACGTGTGAGTTTCCTCTTGTACCTAAACTAGATCAGCTTTGAAGCTTTAAACACATTCTACAATGCTGGGAATTCTGTGCCACAATACCACCGGACAGTTGACAAGTAATAGAGTGACACCATAGTAGAAATGAAATGCACTGTGAAATGCTTGAAAAGTAGTTTTCTTGTGCTCTTATTATCAATGTTCTATATTTCTTTCTATTTTTAAAATAAATGATGCCTATTTTACAGAGCATACTAGGCTTTATCTATTACTAGTTCTTGATTGATTATTTGGCAAATATATTCTTAAAAATTTAGCACCAATTAACATATTTGAAGAAATATACATTCATACTATCTTAAATATATTATGTTTTATAAATTATATATTATAGTGCATATGTATGTGTTTATATGTGTGTATGTAAACGTGTATATATATCCACTGATAGTGTAAATTTACTGTTGAAAAGCAATCCTTAAAGAATTTTACTATATGTTTTTGCTATATCTAGATTTTCTTACTGAATGTTTGTTAATGCTATTTTCTCACCCTAAACAAATGTTCAGGAATTCATATCATGTAGCACATTATTTGCATATTTATTACTTATTTCCATGATATTTAAGCAAGCAGCTATAATTCACAAAGACTGGCAAATACAGTGGTATAGAACTATATTTTTCAGTTTTGCAGAGTTTTTGTAAATTTTATTTGGCTTTTATATAGTGGGTTCTACAATTGTATAAGCTTAATTTTTGAAACATCTAGAAAGAAATAAAACTTTCTTTTTGGTAAATTTCAAATTATGCCATCTATCCATTCCTTTTGGATCAAGGCATTCTGAAGAAAAAATAAAACACTACAGGCAGAAGTCAGACTGTTTTGTATCTGACAACAAGGTCTTCCTTCAAGGACATGCTAGTCCAAATTATTTTAATTCCATCTGTTCAATTTGTATGCAACACAGTATTTGAGTTTTCCTCTACTTCTGGGAGAAGGATTGAGAATTTTTGGTGTCTACGAACATCTTTTACCGTAATTTGAAAATGTTGACATTAAGGAAATAATCTCAGCCAAACGAATACCACAGGCTTGCTGAAACTTCTCCACAAGGAGGTAATTTTTTATTAATTCAGCTCACTCTCAGTGCTGTCCCTCCCCAATTTGCAGGCTCCTATCTATCCAAGAGACACACATCTGAGCTCTGGTACATTCTTGAAAAGCTTTTGTGTGCAAAATAAAATACCCTATGGCACAATCCTGTCAAAATTACAAAATAAAGTCGGCTTCCAATTAACATAACAATCGAGAACCCTGACACTGCATGGCAATACTGAGGTCTGAGTCAACCTTACTAATACTGCATCACCATTATGTTATCCTAACTCAGCACATTCTCGCTTACAATGATCTCACCTAGAGAAAAACCTCGGACTTACCTCATATGGTGGAGTGTTCTGTTGTTCTGGGTATAATATTTATTGCAAATTGTCCGTTTGAATAAATGCAGCGACAGTTATACCACAATATGCCTCTCTCCTGCAGCAGAAAGCAAGTTAAAAGGACTTCAAGCTGTGACCTCAGAAGCAGGCACAGCCGCTCCCATCCTTCAGCCAACCTTCTGGGGAGAGCAGGTTAGATGACAGTAAAGCTGGCTCTCTGCATCGCAATACTCTCAAATAACGCATTCTGTGCTGCGAGCTGGGGGATTTACATCTTCCAAATTCGGCTGGCCTGAGTCAATGCTGCTTCTATGCCTGAAAATATTAAGCATTTCACTGCAGTCACTTAATGCAAGAAACTATCTGAGGCGACTTCACAAACCCTGTCATTTTGTTCGGAGACTAAAGAATGAGCAACGCATGCATAATTCATGCATTAAAATCTTCAATGCACTTCCTGTAGCCACTGTTCTATCCAGTAATGGGCTATTGATCACCTCATCGCTAAGACAATTGGAGCTCCGCGATTGGTTTATTTCCACAAATAAAATTACAACCTAAATCACAGGCAGAAGCCTCCAAGCCTGCAGCATCCACTCGGGTAAAACACTCACATAGACGAGATGATATTTGCATACTGCAGAAGGTTTAAACCCGACTCTCTTCGGCAGAAAGGCTAGAGCATCTGTTTTCTTTTATTTAAAAGACATACTTTCTGCAGGTTTAGGCTGAATATTTTACATTATACATGAGACATGCAGAGTTAGTTTTTTCCTGCCATTTCTGGAAAATCAACAAGGCTAAACTGAAAATGAAGAAAAAAAATAAAACAAGAGTGACGTATGACTATAAATCATAGGAGATTTTTACCTGGGCTCATTTGAATAACCTTTCTTAAAAGACTTTAATTTAAAAATAATCAATGTTCATTTCAATAATACGGAAGAGGTTTCTTTTTTTTTTTTATCATCATGGTACATGTGATCATCATTGTCAACTATTTTGGACTGTAAGCACCTTTATTCTGTGTGTGTCAGTAGTTCTGAGAACACTTTCTCTTAGAATTTAAGCTTTTAAAAACACACCATGGTTTTTATTAGTCTTTTTTCACTGCCTCAAAAAAGCAGGCTTTAAAACGAAATGTTCATAATTCATTATGCTAATATTCATCGTGGGGAAAAAACACAGGTAGCATATTAATAAGTCATAATAGTATTTGCAAAAATCCTGTAGTGGGAGATCCATGTAAAACAGCAAATGCATAGACGTACAAGAAATGTTTGTCTATTTCTGATTGTATCTTCAATGTATAAACTAATTAAGTTTTCTTTATCCACCAAAAGAGGACTGAATATGATGTTATAAGATTATTTAGCAACCTAATGCCATGTCTTTCCAAAGCCTCTTTTTATATACACACTGGTACCATAAACACACACAAGTATCACAGTTCTATGTGGTCACACCTGACCATTTGTCAGACCAGAGTGACACCTTCAAGTTCATGGCTCGGGGCCTAGAGTAGAGAATAACTGTCAGAGGATAATGGAGGTTTCCCATCTAACAATTATACTGCAGGGAGCAATTCACCTTTGGAGGAGGCAGGATCACAGTGCTTTTCAGTCAATAAACTAGTAACAATTGCTATCAGCGTGTGGAGGTAGTAAGAGTGCTAATGACAACAGAGATGGAGTTCAAGGATGTTTGGGGAGATATCACCTTCTTCCAGGTGCATGTAAGAACATAATCCCTGCCAGGCCACAGAGAAGATAACTGCACCTAACTGATAAAGATTAGGCTAAAATACTCTAGGTGGCAGTCTGAGAAATTAACCATCTAGTTACTATGTATATTATATATCTCATATTCCACAATGTTTTGTTCTGCCCTAGGCAGATTCTAATTGTACTTTTATGTATATTGCCTCTAACCTAATA
Organism: Equus asinus; assembly: GCF_041296235.1. Taxonomy (NCBI): domain Eukaryota; kingdom Metazoa; phylum Chordata; class Mammalia; order Perissodactyla; family Equidae; genus Equus; species Equus asinus. Next base: position 44,073,453 of record NC_091811.1, on the reverse strand, counting down.
AACTTCAGCTAAACTACATAGTAGACTTTATTTTATAATATTTATCTGAGTAATATTCTTTAAACCGAAGAGTGAAGCATTTTAAAAATTACAGAAGTTATAGCTAAGAATTAATATTCTGTCAAGACTTTTATCAATTTGACCATCTATAGAAACAATTTTGTATGAAGATCACATCGCATTTAAAAATAGTAGAAAATTGAAAGCATTGAAATTTAAGTCATCGGGTATGAGGATATAGAGTACAATCGCTTAGGATTGCTTGCCTGACCTAAAATAATTGCAAATATAAGCGTTAGAAATTTAAGCTCTCTGAGATGACATGATTCTGTAATGCATAACCAGATGGATAGAAAGAACATTAGCTTAGTCCATTTCTCCTTCCGCAGTGAGTGAGAGGAAAGTCAGTATCTTTTCTCACATACGAATATCCAAGACCCAAGTCTAAAATAAAAATAGCAACTTTGCATCTACTTGGTGAATTTTCAGATTCAATTGTTGTAAAGGTGGAGAGAGAGATGAGAAACACCCACACACAAACACCTCATCAACCTAGAAGAGACCAACATTAGAAGTCCGCAAGAAGAGAAGAATATGGCATGAGAAAAGCTATGGGGATAGGAAGACGTAAGAAATCAGAGCAGAGGCATTGTACTCCCAGGTAGAAAAAAAGGCCAAGGTTGTAATAAGAACCAATTTCCACTTTCCAGAAGTCTGGCTATGCCTGAGAAACACATTTAACCGATTTTTTCAAATGGATGGAAAACAGAGATGGCCATTTTAGATGAATTTGACCTCTTTGCAGATCAAGAGGCCTTTCAATATTTTGAATTTATAATGCATGTAAAATATGGAGTGACTTTGTAATGTACAATAGGGTCAATAAAAGGAATCAAAATTTGTGAATACATCAAAGCGTATTTAGTCTGCTAAATTTATTATTCAGATGTATAACTAGCCTGCCTGACTACTATCATTTGGAAATTACTGTCTTTCCAGTAAAGAGAACAACGTGCATTTGTAGGGAGGCAGGACATCACAATATGCTATATGCTTGAGAAACTGAAGTATCTATAGTATGAGAATTTTGGATACAATAGACAGTTTGTCAGGTAATAAGGCAAAATTATACCAAATCTGATTTATACAGGGCTCTTTTTAAAAACTCTGTTAAAATTCTGATTTTATAGAACATTTTTAACACCGTTAAGGAGTTTGAAGCTCTTCTGCAGAGAAAGAGATATTTAAAGATTTCACCAAGACAGTAACATGACTAGATTTTGTGGCTGGAAGACAGATTGGAAAGAGTAACCACATAAAAAGAATGTTTCATAGAATATCATTTGCCATCCACCAGAAGTGAAGGCCTAAATAAGGCAGATATGGGGATACGGATATAAGGAAAATATTCTAGGGATAGTTAAACAGTAGAGTCAGTAGAATTAAGTAGGATTAAGAGATTGGGAGGAATCATGGATGACTTTTAGGGTTGTGACTTGGGTAACTCAGTGTCCTTCTTTCATCCCTATCCAAAGGGAAAAAAAAGAACTACTGGTATTATGAGAAGATGGTGAGATAATGAAATTATAGTATTAAACATAGCAAAGGAGAGATAAACTAGGAAGCAAGAGGAAGAGTTGGTAAAGAATTGGATACTTATAGAATTGCTAGTTTGGGAGTGACCAGAATTGTTTAAGCTATTGAAGTCAAAGAAATAACTCAGGGGCCGGCCCAGCGGCGCATTGGTTCAGTGCGCATGTTCCACTTAGGCGGCCTGGGGTTCGCCAGTTCAGATCCCGGGTGCGGACATGGCACTGCTTGGCACACCATGCTGTGGTAGGCGTCCCACATGTAAAGTAGAGGAAGATGGGCATGGATGTTAGTTCAGGGCCAATCTTCCTCAACAAAAAGAGGAGGATTGGCAGCAGTTAGCTCAGGGCTAATCTTCCTCAAAATAAAAAATAAATAAGAGAAAAAAGAAAAAAAAATAACTCAAGGTTGAAAGCCTACAATGAAAAGAAGGTCAAGGATGAAACATGAGATGTAGAGAAGAAAATGTGCATAAAAGTTTTATGTTAATGTCTTGACATCATTACTACACTGACTGCAAAAGGTAAAATTGCCAATATATATTAAACATATACTATAATGCTGGAACATTGCTTGGTACTTTAATAAACTGATTTCATTTGATTGTCACAAAGCCCTTGCTAGATAAGTAGCATTACTTCCACTTACCAATGAGAAGTCCCCGCTCAAAGAAAGGTTAAGAAATTTGGCTAAGTCACAAGACCAATGAACAGGTGAACCTGAAGTCACATCCAGGTTTTCTCAATTCACAATTCATGCCCCTTCTATCACATCAAGCTGCTAAACCAACTCCTGGAACCATCATGGAATGCATTCTCTCCACCCCTTTGCTTTTTTATATCCCCGAAGACCAACAAATGGTCAGTTTTGTATTAAAAGTATACAAAAAAAAAAAGTATGTCTGGTAATCACTACTAGTTTTAAAAATAAGGAAAAAAGAACAAATTAGAATATGGAAAAGAAAGAACATTTATTACTGTTCCAAACATATTATACACACATATATATATCTCTCAAAATGCACATTATGTCATTATGTCTGAACTAATTATGAAGAAGATAGTACAATCCTATTCCATAGGTAAGAAAACAGGCTGAAATAGTTTAAGTAACTTTCTAGAGGGTACACAGACACAAAGAATAAGACAGAATTTAAGTTCCATACTACCGAAGCCCATATTTATTACAGTATAACATCCTTTAACAATATTTTTTAAAAATTCACCAAGAAATGAATAAAATAGAGCTACAAGTATCAATAATGATGGAGCTCACAAGCTTAATGCTGAGCAAAAACGTGCAGAACCCATGCATCATAATCCCAGTTACATAAAATTTAAACCAAGCAAGATGGTATGATAAGATTATATTTTGTCTAGAGATATATGCAGATAAATGAAAATTAAGGTCTGAGAAGAATATAAATACCAAATTCTGGGCTGTAATTACTTCTAGGGAGAGAGAGAAGGGTATTATTGGGGAGGAGTACACAGTGAAATTCATTTGTGTATACTTCTATTTATTAAGCTGGTAGGGGGCACATACAATTTTTTTGTTTCTATATACTATCTAAATATTTTAAATATTAATAAGAAATTTTAAGTGAGAGAAAAATCCATAAGAAAGGGAGCTCAGAAGATTTCACAGTTGGATTCTCTTTTTTCCTGTTTCTACTTTCCTTCCCAAGATGGTAATGAGAAGAAAAAGTACTCCTAATAACATCCAACTCCGTTTAAAACATCTTGTTAGTCATTACGAAAGAAATTCATTAAATAAAGAAGAAAATAGCTATAGAGAATATGTATCCTAACATCTCAAAAATTTGAGATACTTGTACATTGTCCATGTCACATTAAAGGATTCCTAGTTCCATTAAAATATCCAACATTTCCTCAATACTTCAGTTAGCTTAGAGATATCAGTAGGCCCACATGACTTCCTAGGTTTCATAAAAATGACACAATTGTAGTTCATTCTCCAAGTAAAATGAAGCTACTAAGAATCCTACTTATGTTTACAGGTACAATTGAAAAATATAAAGTCTTTAAAGTCTGTGAAAGTAAAACAACTCCCAAATAACTATGTTAATCCCTATTTAGTCATATTTGCTTTCAGTTATTTTAAGACAGGTAATTTTTCTTGAGGGAGGCATATTTAACTCCAAGTCAAAAGATATCAGAACCAGCTCTACCCCTACGAGATTCATGGAACAGCTCTGGGTACATGCCAATCTGTCTCTCTAGATACACATTAGGGAAGAGCTTTAAAAAATTATATGCTACTTCTATTCTCTAGTAACAAATTTAAATATTTGTAAGAGAGTTTAGTCTAAATATATTTCAGTCTCAAGACAATGTAGACCTACCTCATTACATCTCAATTTTTTTATTCAACAAAAGTCTGTAGGCTCTTAGGTCTTTTAGGATTTTTGAGCCTTTGAAAAGATTAAACCAACCCATAAGTAACTCCTTTAAAAAGTTTATTGTTTGAATTGTCAAATGAATGAATGCCAACAACAAAATAGATGATACATTTGCTGCAATATTTGGTTAACATATTAAAAGCACAGCCTCCTTTTATGGATGATATAAGAGGTTTAGCCCCATTATCACTAAAAATATACTTATCTTAAAACTGCTATATAGAGGTATTTTAAAAATAACCACATCATGATTATAGTGCACAAGTATAAGTTGTGTGCGTATATGTGGATGTGCTTATGTATACAAATATTTTAAAACTTTCATTGAAGTAAAGTATATTTCACATTAGTGGACAGATGGTTCACTAATGGACACATATAGTGTCCAATTTGTTGAATTTTTACAAACTGACACAGCTATGTCACCCACACTCATATCAACAAAGAATATATTACTAGCAGCCCAGAGACTCTGTCTTCTCTCTTCCATCCTCTACCAGCCCCAGAGACAGCCACTGTCCTCACTGCTATCATCATAGATTAGTTTCATCTGATTTTTTCACAACCATTTAAAACCAATCTGTAGTGCTGTACAATTCTCCAGATATGGAACCATTTCAAAAAAAGTTTGGACAAAATTTTGTATTCACACTCTTCCCATTCTTTCTTGACCATAAGTTCTAGATGTAAAATGTAAATGTTATCCTATCATTTAATAAGGCAATTTTGTATAAGTCCTTTTTGATATGAATACTTTGGAACACATTTTATTTTTCTACCAAAACTAGGTATCGTAGCAGGATATTAATGTACCAGTGGTTCTTTTGTAAAATATTTGTTTTTGTGGAGTTACTGCAAAAGTAATCAACTCTACTTCTTCATAAGGAGTTTTATCTTTAAACTTGCAACTGTAATTTCCTGGAAAAGATTTCATCATAGACATTTGTCCTACGTAATTAAAGAGGCACTCATAAAAGTGTCTTGAAAATATAACTAATATGTTAGTTTTAGGGAGTGAGTGTGGGGATCTTTCTGAACAAAGTGATAGTTTAATGAAATAGATGAGGATTTAAATTAAAAATAGATAATGAGTTAAAGAAGGGAGTAAAAGTCCTAATTTATATGGATAACATATGATCTAGACTGCCTCCTTGGTGGAACAGATGCAAAACTCTTGGCTGAAGAGACCAACACATGACCCAGAAATAATTATGTTTGAAAAATAATCTGAAGTAGTGATACAAAGAAAAACAGGTTTATGGCATAAAGGAGAAAGAAAAACTGGCTTGGGGCATGCAGACGTTAATGCAAACAATACCTGGCTTTCTTCGGATACAGGTAATGTTGACTTGAATCCTTTTTTTATCAAATATTCATTGATGTGGGCTATGGGTCAAAATCCAAATTGATGCTGGGAGTTTAATGACCTTTGTTCTTAAAGGCTTAGAATCAGTAGTCTGTTGGAGCCAGCCCATACCAGCTTCAAAGAGCCTATTTTAATTTTCAGGGATTTTGCAAGCCAGACGTTAAACACAATCATTATTAATAATTAAATGATATAATCTTACTTATATTTTTAAAAAGATAAATACCAAAAATGCATGACTTCCTATACATTTTACTATTATCATTGCTTTAGAGATTGTCTACACCTATTTTATCTGTATGGTGAAAATGCTGGGTAATAGTGTGTTATTGAGTGCTTCATTCCAACTCACGTTCAGTAACAGCAAGTTGGTAGCTCGAAATCAACCACGGTGGAAATATTTACAGGACCAAAAGCAGCAAATGCTACAAAACAGGGCTTTCTCTTTTCCTCTGGAGAACCGGTGGTTAAACATTTAACAGCATACCTCAGCTTACAATTCAGTGTCTAGAGATTTTTAAAAACAATTAGTCCTAACCTACTCCAACAACGTTTTCCAATTTTGATTTTATCAGTGTTCACTCAAAATTGCAACTAATGTTATCAGCGTGGACAGGCAAAAGCTGAGTTATGTTACCTTCTCTTTGGCCAACTGAAAAATGATTATATGTAAATAAATGTCCAAGGAATGTTTATCCCAAAGGATCCATACTTTTTCCCTATTAAGAACCGGGAAAAAAAGTTGGGATACTTTCAAAGGTGGTTATATTATATATCCAGGTAAATGCAGAGTTTAGAATAAAAAATTAAGGTTAAAATTTCTTCATCAAATCATAGAAAAATGTTACATAAAAATTAGCTATAAATATGCTTTTAACCATCTAATTGTACTCCCATGTTCCATAATAATATTAAAAGATTTTTTAATGCTAAGATAATTATATTTACAATCAGCCCCAGATGTGCATTTTTGCTATAGTTGAATAGATTAATAAGGTTGCCACCTAAAACGCATAACAGTAATTTCACAATGGCACGATGGTTTAACAGTGTAAGATAGAAAATAAGTATCATAGATTCCACTTGACGGAATATAGAAACAAAGAATGATACTGAGGTTTTGACAGTATTCAAGGAGGATGCTGGGAGGCTCACTCTTATCCAGGCTTAACTAGGATCCTCATATCCCTCCAAACTCGGAGCACTTGAGGAACTACTTCAGAGTCTTTGAAAGTGATGGGCTTTGGTTTTGGTACAGTAGAAAGTTTAAACTACACAAGAGGATGGCACTAGCTTTTGGACAAGGTTAAAACCACCTTTAAGTTTTCTTAAGCTAGTCTTTGGAAATGTCTACAATATGAGCTCTGCTGGAGCTCTGTGAGCTCTGTACACTGATATCCCATGCCCTACTGAAGTGAAAGTCTCTATCCTACTCTTTAAAATATCTGAAATTAATAGTAAATTAAATTTAACTAAAGTGGCAATAAAGCCTCCATCTGGATCTACTATAAATTACTTTGATGTCCAGACTGGTGACCTCAGAGAAGAAGGGGGCATGCTCCATTCTGGGGATAAATATTATTACTTTAATCTCTGTTGTCCTTTAACACACAGCCTACAGCATGCAATAAAATTACAAGATATAAAAAGGAACAAGAAACTATGCCCCATAGTCAAGAGAATAAATAGTCAATAGAAGCAGATCCAATAATATAGGAACATAGGCTACTTTAGGATTGGAAGATGTCTGAGGACATGGGTCTTTAAAGCGTATGTTGTAGTCAAATGGTGAAGACGAGTAAACTAAATCTGAAAGGAGACATTGACTGTAAGCATAGGAGGCAAGAAGAGACCAAAGACATTACTGAGGTAGGAGTGATAGGATTTGCTGGCTGATTCTATGCAAGGGATAGATAGAAAATGTTGAGAATAACACCTAGGTGTCTACCTTAAAAAATCATTGGATGTTGAAACCAACAACTAAAACTGGTTATCCAAAAGTTAGAATAAATTTAAAATAATAGAAGACAGTGAACAGTATACGTCTACTTCACCTTCTCTTTCTTGACTCTTCAGTGTTCTGCCCACTTCCCAACAGCTGGAATATCTCTTCATTCGCATCCTGGGATGCCATACTCTCCTGGTTACCTCTTTGTTTCTCTGAATTCTCTTTCTCTCTATTAGCTTATTCACTTTATTCCCCCTTAGAGATCTGTAGCCCTGAAGATTTCTCTCTCCTCTCCTCTCTTCTCCTCCCTTCTCCTCTCCTCTCCTCATTTTGTGCTCTCTCCCCAGGTATTCTCATCTACTCTCATAACTTGACAGATAATGTATAGTAAATTCAAACTTCTATCTGCAGGCAAAATGCCTTTTCTGAACTCCAGACCCATCAGCCCTCTTACACGCTTGATGTTTTACTTGCATATCTCACAAGCATCTCAAACTCAGGCAGTTCACAAATGAACTCAACTTCCTTTCTCTAAATTTGTTTTTCTTTTTTCCTCTGTGCTAGGAAATGGCACCACCATCCACTCATCTGTTCATGCCCGAAATGAGATATCACCTTTTATACTTGAGAGATCATATTATATATATATATACATACATATATATATATGTATATATGTATGTATATATATGCTGATGAACTCAAACTTTGCCTCTAGGTAAGATATCTTTTCTGAAGTCCAGACACATCAATTTCATATTTCCACTTGGTAATCTCACTCTGAGATAATTGAATTTTCAATATCTTTTCCAAATTGAGTTTTCCTCCAGTCATACCTATCCTGGTAAATGACACCACCCTACAACATCTGCTCATGCCTCTTATTACAACCCTCTTTTTCTACCTCCTAGTTATATGCTAAATTCATCTACTTTTTTGTATCTTCATTGTCAGTCACCAAGTTCAAGCTATCATCATCTCTTGCTTACACTAATGAAACAGGTTTATAGGTGATCTCCCCATATCCATCCTGATGCCTGCTGATCCTTACCAAATACCATATGAGATCATCTAGAAGGATCTTTTAAAAAAGCAGACATCATCATATCATTTACTGGCATAAAAATGTTCAGTGTTTTCCCAATACAATTAACATAATAGTCTAAATCTTCAACATAGCATATAATATCCTGTTGGCCTCTAACCAATCCTCTGGCTTCGTTGTGTTCTTTTCCCCCTCCTTCACTATATTTCAGCCACACTGGCTATCTTCCTGTTTCTTCCTAACTTAAAGACTTTATTCTTGCTCCGTCAGGAATGCTTTTTCTCCAAATATTTTCTTGGCTAAGTGACTCATCTTTCAAGCTGTATCTTCTACATTACCACTTAGCAAACTGAGATAATTCTTTCTGCAATTCATTCTCACAATATTTGGTACCTTTGTTTATAGCTGATCAAAATTACAATTAAAAAGACATCTTTTGTAATTATTTATTTAATGCCTAACTCTTCCACTATAATGTAATTTCCACTGCAGCAAAGACCACAGTTGTCTTTCATATAGATGTCTGGTGTTCATTACTCTGAGTGGCACATAGAGGGTACCAAATGATATTTACTGAATGCAATGAATCAGTGGCACAGTGTATGCTTGCATCAAGATCTGATTCTTTAGGTTTGAATTATCAGTCACTGTGATAGAGTTGACCACATAGAACTGAGCTGCCTGCCTTTGAATAAATGGTTCATTTTTAACTTCAGATCTTGGCTAAGAATATTTATGTATTAAGCCTCTCTCTAAAAATCTGCACTACTTATCTCTGTCCCAAGATTTTGCCTCTCTAGCTCATCAAATTTGAACAGGTCAGTAGACTCTGACCTGTTGTTACCCATGGTGGACTATCTGCTCTGGTTTTGTGTCCAAACTCATTTATTCTTAAGTGGGGACGTTTTATTATCTCCACAACCCTACCTACACCCTGACCTACTTGATTTTTCTGTTGTCTTACATTCCCACATAAGTCCAGCTGAAGATAGAACACTGATTAACTGTTATTAATTCTAATAAGTCTAGCTGTTGTTTTCACTTTCTTTTATCCAGGGAGATTTTCCTCAGCCTTTTGAGAATTTTCTTAGCTGGCTCCTAAATTTCTAGTAGTTTGAGGATGACATGTTTGAGTCTGGTGAGAAGATGACTGCCAGAGGTGTTGAAAAATGCTTGATGACTTTAACTTTTCTAACTGCTGGTTTCCAGAGGGTAATCTATTTCTGCATTCTCAGTGATTAAGCTGTCACTTTCCCTATTTATCAAAACTAGGAAAACCTTAGTTGGTGAAGCTTATTGGTAATTTTTTTAATTTAATAATCTCAAAATATTGCTTAGTAGTAGAGAATACTGTTTTTTAAAAAAGAAAAATTATAGAGTATTTTTGTTCTTCTAACTAGTATTGTTCATCTTCTCAGATATATCTTCCTTACTTTCCCAATGAGTTGTAAAAAGGGACAGGCAGTGTAGGTAATAGTTAAAAGCATAAGCTTTCATTTCTTACACCCTAGAGCTTTGTGTCGTATTTTACACTTACTTCCTGCTCGTCCATGGCCAAATTACTTAAATTCCTTAAATCTCAATATAGTTATTTGTCAAATGAAAATATTAATAACAATAATAATGCCTACACAATAGGAATACTGTGAGAATTGATTAAATGAACGAACACACCAAGAACTTACCAGTAGAGTGCCTCAACATAGCAAAGGCCCAAAGTTGTTAGCTACCATTATTCCCTAAACTCCCTGCAACCTAACACCAAGCTTTATGCTTTTATATCATACACATGTATCACAGAGCTTGTATAAAATAAGTTTACAATAAATGCTTATTGATTGATAAATTCAACCAGATTTTCTGAGTTCTTTTGTTTTGTCAGGTCTTAATGACTCAGAAAATATTATCTCCCACCTGGAGAGCCATTCCTCGAAACATAAGGTTACTTTCTGCCAAAAACTGATATGAATACATTATTAAAGTGTTTGCTTATTTTTCTCTAAATTTTTCACTGTCTCCTTAATACTGAGAAGGAAAAAAATCTCCTTATTGTGATTTAAAGTAATTTAAGTATTGAACATAACATGATTCGATTTTATACTCCAGCATGGTGAAACAGGTTATCTTAATGCAAATTCTAAGTAATAGATTTTATTATGTATACGTTCTTAAGTGACTACTCAATAATAGATTTTATTGTGCATACAAACATCAATTATTTATAAAAATATCAAATAACAGATTTGGTTATAGTAATAGATTTTATTATATATACATTATCAAATAATAATAGCTTAAAAATATTGACATTTATTGGTGCCAGAATTGTTCTAAGTACTTTACGGGATTTATCAAATCTAATGTTTCCAACAACCAACCTTCCAATGCTTTGTTTCCTTTCAGCAATGCTCCAATAACCTACAAGAGTCAGACATTAATTTAATTACTGATGCTCATTTATAAATATATAAAAAGTCAGAATGACACTTAGGTTTATGTTCATATTGTCTTCAGCTTCTGACTCAAAAGTACTGTGGATAGAATAGGAGTTTTGATACTCTGGGCCTCCATGTTGCATAACATCAAGGAACACCACCTGGTATCATTTTCTCTCTCCTAAAGAACTTCCTTTGCCATCATTTATAGTGCAAGTCTGACGGCAATGACTTTGTTTTAGCTTTCATTTATCTGAAAAAAAGTCTTTATTTTGCCTGCATTTTTGAGAGATATTTTTGCTAGATATGGAATACTAGATTGATAGGTTTTTTTCTTTTTCTTTCAGTACTTTAAAGATGTTATTCTTTAAAGACACAAGTTCTATGTGGAAGACTGGAGAGAAGATGTTAAGAATGACACTGAGGTTTCTGGCTTGAAAAAATCAGTGGATGTGGACACAAATAATTAAGACTAAGAAAATTCAATAGACGTAGGAAAATAGAGGATAGCGAATTGGTCTATTCCATTTACTTTGTTCTTTTTAACTCCTTAGCCATCCGCCACAAAATTACTGACTCCTTCTTAGTTGGAACATCTCTTCAACTGATTTCTGGGACACAAACTTGCCTCTTTTGCCTCTTGCTTCTCCATGCATTCCTATCAGTCTTTGCCTGTGCAACATTTTTATTATCATCCTTTAAAGATCGAAGGATGAGAAACCTTTTCTCATTTCATTCTCTCTTCTCAGGTATTTTCATTCATTCTAATAACTTGACCTATCATGCAAAATGAATTCAAACTTATTCTCCAGGCAATGTCTTTTCTGAGCTCTAGACCCAGCCATCCACTTATATACTTCATATTACACTTGGGTAACTAACAGGCATCACAATGTCAGGCAGTCCACAACTGAACTCTTGACTTTTTTCCCAAAATTTGGTCTTCCTCCAGACTTCCCTATTCTAGTTAATGGTACAGTCTCCACTCTTCTACTCATACCAGAAACCTAGATGTCCTATTTAATATTTTCTTCTTTCTCTATGGCCATTAGTCCATTGGTCTGTACTTGATAAATACGTGTTGAATCTGTCTACTTCTTTCACTCCTCACTGCCATTAACCGAGTCCAAGCCATCACTATCCCTTGCCTGAACTATTGCAATAACCTCCTAAAGGGTCTTGCTGCCTAATCCATATCAAACATCATATCAAAGCACCTAGAAGGATATGTGTTTAACGTGGATGTCATCATATTATTTACTGGCTTAAAATTGTCCAGTGTTTTCTTACTGCAATTAGGATGCTATTTTATATCTTTAACAAGGCATAATGTCTGTATCATCATCGCCAGTCTCATCTTGTGCTATTCTCCCCTCATTCACTACAATCCAGTCATCCTGGTCATCCTCCTGTTCTAACCTAATGTACACACTCTACACAGGCTGCTTCTCTTGACCTAGAATGCTTTCCCCCAGGTCTTTTCTTAGCCAACTTCATCTCATCCTTGAAGTTATAGCTTAAAATTTACTTCCTCTGGGAAAATTCCCTGATTATCTTCCCACTCTTCCTCCTTGAAGGATAGGTTAAGTGTCTTGTGATTCATTCTCACAATATTACTGTACTTTTTCTCAGTAGTACTTATGATAATCTAATTAAATGCGTACTTGTATAATTGTTTATTTAATACTTGACTCTCCCAATGGCAGAGATCACATTTGTCTCACTCTTTAGCATCTGTTATTTATCACTGTATTTGGTACATAGAGGGTACCAGAAATAATTTTTGAATTTATAAATGAATGAACCATTGGCACAATTTGTGATTGCATTAGCTATTAACTGGACCTGATTCTTTAGGATGAAGAATTGGTAACTGCAATCAGATTGGCCTGATGGATCTTGGCTGCCTGCTTCCAAATAAATATTTTATATTCAACTTCAGACCTTTGCTACACATTCTTACAACTTTAGTTTCTCTTTAAAATAGCTGTTCTCTTGTCCCAGGATTTTCCCTTCCTTGGCTTACGACATCTGCCCCACCATTTAACTCTGCTTCAATTCTTGATGCATATCACACCGACCTTTTTCACTTATGCTATGTAACCTGTTCTGACTTTGTGTCCAATCTCATCTTCACTTAAGTGAGAGAGTTTCATCTTCTCCATGACCCTCCTTAAGCTCTGTCCCTCCTGAATTTATTTTTGTCCCAGATTCCCATCTTGCATCTCAGCCTAAGACAGAAACTTCATCAATCATTATTAATTCTAGTTAAGTCCAGTGTGGTTTCTTCATTCTGCTTTCCTGGGAAAGTTTACCTCCACATCACAAGACTCTTTTTTGTTGGTCCCTGTTTCTGTAGTTCAGTGCTTTTCAAACTTTACGTGACATGGAGCACTTGGAAAGCTCTTTTAAAACACATATTCCCAGGCCCCACTCTGAGAAATTCTGGTATACAAAATCTGGAGTGAACCCCCTAATTTGCATTTGTAGCCAGCTCAGTGTCATGCTGGCGCTGATAGTCTTAGAATCATAATTTGAATGGCCCTATTCTAATGGTTTGAAGCAAGTTTATTAAAATCTGGTGGAGTTGAATGAGGTTTTGAAAAGCCATGATTGCTTTAACAATTCTTAGATCTGGTAATCATGATATAAGCTACTTCTCCATTTTTACTGTTTAAGCCATCAGCATTATTCTACAACCTGTGAAGACTCCTCTCCTTAAAAACTCTTTTCCATAACAAACATGGCTCTTTATGTTTTCTTTTATGAATGTTTAAAAGTGTAGTTTTATTCTGTTCATTGGTCATTGACCATAGTCAAATTTTCCTAATGTTTTACATTAGGAGAAGATGAGTATTTTAGTGGTTCAATACACATTTCATGTGCTGTAGTCTGGGGTTTGGTCCTGGGTCTGACACTTATTAGCTGTACATTTGCTTATTCATCTGTCAAATTAGAAATATAATAATAGCTACATTAATAATATCTATCTCATACGAATGTTGCATTGATTGGCTAAATGAAGGAATTTGGAAAAATCTTAGCACATTGCCTGCTAAGATTTAGCACAGGAGTGCTAAAAACTGTGAGCCATTGTTGCAGAAAAATCATGAAAACTGGCGCTATGTTTTATGCTTCTGTTTACTCCAGAGCATGTAGCATAAATCTAGAATAAATTCGTGTTTGATAAAACTTTAAAATTATAAGACTCGATGTCTGCCAGAAAAGTAATAAATGTAGTTTCCTTTAAAACTTTTAATAACTCCTGATTCAGTAAGGGTGCTCCAGAAAAACAACAAAACCAAGAGAAAATATATATATATATAGATTATATATGTAATATGTGTGTATCATATATAGAATATACATGTATAATATATAAAATATATATTTATAGAATATAGGTATGTTTATATATTTAAAGAGATTTATTTTAAAGAATTGGCTCATGAAATTGTGGATGTGAGACTGGCAAGTAAGAAATCTCTAGAGTAGGCTAGAAGGCAGGAAACTTAGCAGGCATTGATGCTGCAGATTTAAGGTAGAATTTCTTTTCTTCTGGAAAACTTCAGTTTTTTATCTTAAGGCCTTCGAATAATTGGATGAGGCCCTCCCACATTACGGAGGGTAATCTGCTTTACTAAAATTCAACTGCTTTTGGACGATAACTACATCTACAAAATACCTTCACAGCAACACCTAGATTAGCGTTTGATTAAATAGCTGGGTACTAAAGCCTAGACAGGTTGACACATAAAATTAACCATCACAGCTCCTTTCTAACTACAGAACAAAAATCAAATTCTCTCTTGGTGTGAAAGGATCTCCATGATTCAACTCAATTTCTCTCTTTTAATTCCTCCCTCCTCAATTGTGAGACTCGTTTTTCAAGTTCCATCATTTTGTGAAGGCTTCTCCTATCATTCATCTCCACGGGAAGTATTTTTCTCTCTCTGTTCTCATAGTCATCATAACTTTCCTGCATCTCTCTGTGTTATAATCCTCTGTACATGTAATAATTTTTCTCTATTTGTTGAGAACTCCTTGATTGCAGGGACTATGCTTTCTTTTTATTTCTATCCCTACAAAGACTTTTCACCATGGCACCCAGAAGACATTTGTTGAATTTATTAAATTATCTCCCTACAAAATTTTCAAATAATGGCTTTATCAATGATATAACATTTAATTCACTTCATTTGAAGGAACTAACATTGTAAAAGTGTAATATATTGGCAAATTTTCCATTCTCTGTTTTAATAATGATACAATTACTAAAAAGTACAGTATTTAATAAATGAGATATTTAAAATTTTTGGCAATTTATCATGTGGGTAGAAGACCAGGTGGACATATTTTTTAATGACAATATTATGAGTTTAGTTTTATTTAAATTATACATTTTCTCACCATTCATTCAAGGAAAAAAGAGCAGTTATTCATTTTCAAATTCAAGGGGCAGGGTATAAAACAGCAGGAACTCAGACAATTCAGCAATCCATCTATCTTGAGAGGAATAAAACACTACTCCACTCTGTACTGGCTGGCACAACTCTTCACCAACAATCCTCCATTTAGGTATAAAAACAAACTGGCCTTTGTATTTTGTTTATGCTGTCACTGGGGCATTACTCTCAAAGCACTTCAGCAATACAAAAATAATGCTGCTGTCTCTTACAGCCACAGCTAAAAAATATTCGCAAAAAGTGCTGCTCAAAGAGCATATTTATTTCAGTTGGTTTCCTCATTGTGCAATTATAGAGATATTAAAGTAAATTCCTTATTTTGTCAAGATCCTGAATATTCTCTCATTTTATGTACATATAGGTAAAATCCTGAATTGTGCAATGTTTATTAGGTACGCATGAGAGAAATGATCTAAATTTACTCATGAGATTCCTCCTTCCCCTTACCCCATCCAGTTTTTAAATTTAAAATTTAATAGGGAGAGATGTGAACAAACAGAGACAACAATATGTTATTCGTGCAATGATAAAAATAAGTACTGGATTCAGAGGAAGCAGAAAGGATAAACTGGTATAATCTCCCTGAGGAGGTAGGGAACAAGAAGG